>NW_007930838.1:380678-472859 GCF_000280675.1 Beauveria bassiana ARSEF 2860 | reverse complement strand
GCTTTGGCACACGAAACATAGAATTTGCCGCCTTTGCGTGTCGTTGCTCCGGAAAAAAAAGAAAAAGAAAGCTAATAATGATGATACCTATATACACAGGGCGAACACGGTGTTGGCCTGGTCAAGCGGGATTACCTGGAGCATGAGCTCGGCGTGACGACGGTGGACACGATGCGGCAGATTAAAAAGGCGCTTGATCCGCTGTGTTTGCTCAACACGGACAAGGTCATTCGCATGCAAAAAGCGGGCAAGGGCGATGAGGTCCAGGAGTGGTGAAGAGTTGGTCGCTTGTACTTGTATGTCATGAAAGAAGAAGAAGAAGAAGAAGAAGAAGAAGAAGGTGTCGTGCAGTGTATTATAACCTCTCTGTTAGATGTTGAACATTTTTCTCGTGACTTGTTTCCCTCCCCCGCCTTGGACCAAAAATTCATGTATAAATTTCGCACACAACTTGCATTTACGTCTACTTCTCGCGCCATATGAGACTGAATCTGTCTGAAAAACGGTTTGATTTGCTACCAGCAGAATCAAGTCTAATGTATTTTATATTCATACTATCTAACGAGGCAGTAACTTGATAGCTTGTCTATAGCGGAATAGTATATTATTTCAGCAAGTTGACTGTACTCTAGGGGCACGCAACCACGTGTATCTGCTTTGCCCCCCCCCTGTTTAAACCTCTGAGGCGGCATCAACCCACCCCCGCGTACCGCCCATCCAGTACACTCTCGAGCATCCGACCATTGCCATCAGTTCTTCGTCGTTGCGAATGCTTAGTCGAATGTCGAGCGGTACGATGGCGCCATTACGACAATGATCCATGGCGCTGTTGCCAGCCAATTCTAGCATCTCGCCACATAGAAACTCCACGGCCGCCGCCAGCCCTTGGATAAACCCCTCGACCCTCAACATGCCGAGGTCACGACCGTCGCTTCTGGAGTGGAGAAAAGCCGAAATCTTGTCCGCAAAGGCCTCTCTACTGGTAATGACGGACGGACTGGATCGAGGATCCATAATGGCCGTATACATCCATTTGTCGACCGTGTTTTCTTCGTCGTGATGCTTGGGAAATAGTGAGGCTGCGATGGACTCTTTGCTGACGGTGTCATCATCGGCGCTGCTGCTGTGGCTCGCCAAGGTGACTAGTGAATCGAGGTAGCTCAGCAGGGCCTCGTTGATTACTTCTAGGCAGGCGCTTCTCCAGTAGGCAGAAAGATGCGGCATGGGCTCGTCAGCAGGATTCAGTGGAGGAGCATGGGCTCTAGAAGCTATGAGGTCTGCATCCTGCGCATCGAGAATATAGTCTGCGGCCTCGTACGGCCCACGCAACCCATCATCTGGAGGGACCGTGCCAGACTGTTGATGCTCTTGGAGCTCGCTCTGGACCAGTTCCAGCCCATCCATGTTGAAGCCCTCTCGCAGCAATCGACTCATTCGATCCTGGTCGCTCTCAAACACCCGCAGCGTAGTCTCTAGGCCAGCAAACGTTGTAAAAGCAAACTCTGTGCATGTAGTGAACCAGAAAAAGGACCGTGCGGCTTGGTGGTCGTCGGTAAATCCGAACCGGCCAAACATGTACTCTCCCGTGACCTTCATCCAGAGGCCGTGGGCTTGAGACTCTCGCTGCGATGGGGGCACATCCTTCCACAAGCCAATGTAGTCCCTGGCATGAGCATAATCGACGAGCCCGAGACTCTCCCCCTCCTCTTCCCCAGAAAAAAGATGATCAGACCCGTCCGAGTCGTCTGATGCTTCGTCCTTGCACCGCTCGTCATAGTAACCCCAGTCGTAGCGATTGATGGGGAGCACGCCCTCTTCCACAGTCTCGTCGCTATGCCACTGGCTCCCGCTATCGAATTCATAAGGTGAGCCTGACACCCGCAATATCTTGTCGACTTCCGTCTCGGGGCTGACACTGTCGTGGCACACGAGCCAGGCTGTACGCTCCCCTGACCGCGAGTCTACAAGCTCGTAGGCATGCCAGGTCCCGTTCAAGGCGGTAATATTATAGTGCACTATTTGCGACTGGACGGTGCCATCCATGTTCCATTCTACAGCATTGGGGAACGGCTGCGGGGGCAGGGTCAGGCCATGGCACATGTTGTGCAGGTGTCCGTAGCAGAGGCATCCCGATGAAACGGTGAAGCTGGAATGCGGTTTTGGTGTCGGCTTTTCTAGCTTTTCGGTCATGGTGAGACTTGCTGACGATGACTAGAAAAAAAGGAAAGGGTAAATTATAAATACATTTTGTCAACTTTGTATTCACAGATTGACACGAGATTCTCACACTTTTGTGGCGAGGAGTAGCGAGCGAGGCTTCACCTTAACCGAGGATGCCCACACTGCTGTATCGCCTATATAACCAACCCCCTTATCACACAGCACACACTTCGTATTCACCCAACAGAGGCAGGCGTTATCCGACACAGGGGTCCATGACGACAACTGGCTGTCCAACTTTTCAAAGTAAAAGTTTGTCTGTTGGTTACTATTTGGAAGTCATCTCCTTTGCCTGCTGGCTCTATCATATTGGGACGTCCGATGAAAGTAGAAATAAAGACTCGACGATTTTAATAATTGGCAATAGATGAATCTAAAACTCTAATTAGAAACCAAGTAGCTCTCTAGACTTTCAAGTTAGGAAACCAAGTAGCTCTTTAGACTTTCAAGTTACAAAACCCCCCCTTTTCTTCACCCACCTCTTTTTTTTTTTTTCTAAACCACTAGTTGGGCTTGATAGTTGCAAAAAACGGAAAAGTCTTGGGACTTTGAAATAGCCATGCTTTGCTCTTTGCTTTTCTTCTTCTTCTTTTTTTTTTATTATTTGTTGAGCTGAGCCACGCAGAACTGGGCAGAGGGCTCAGGCTCAGGCTCACCGGGGCCGTCTTTGATAATGTAGCCCGGGTCCTCAACCTCCAGTTCGCCGTCCAAGATGGTATTCGCCGCGTAGCCCTCGTTGCTGTTGCTGTTCAGCTTCTCCAAAAATTCAGGCACGCCGTCGTCAATAATGACAACCTTGAAGAGATTGTTGGGAGGCGGGCCCTTCTTGTCGCGGCCGGTCACGGCTCTCTTGGAAAGCGACGAGTGCTGCGGGCACTTTTCCTCGAGGCCCTCGGGCTGGGGCAAGTCGTCGCGGTACTCCCAAATGCCCTGCCCGCCCGCCTCGGTGGGAATGTAGTACGCATTGTTGGCCTGCATGAACCATCCGTCCTCGAGCTCGCAGGATCTCACGTCCTTTTCGTCGGTGAACCAGCCCACGGCTTTGGGAGTCTTGGTGACGGCAGATTTTTTTGCAGAGTCGGTATCCGTCTCGATAATGTTGGCCGAGGCTTTGACGGGGATTCCATTCTCGTCCCGCAGCGCGTACGTAAAGGTGCAGTCTTCGTCGTACTTGTTGGCCTTGATCATTGCCGGCTTGTGCATCTTGACGCCCTGGTTCTCGGGGCCGAATCCAGCCGCAGACTTGTAATTGTCGTAGTTAAAGTCGAAAAACTGAGTGGCAACGCCTTCCAGGGGCGGACAGCTGGGGAAAAGCCCAAGACTGTACTTTCCCTTTCTCTTGTCACCAGTATAGCACTTTTCGTCAAAGTAAGGCGTCAGGAAGCATTTTCCCTTGATGGTCCTGGTGTACGTCCAGGTCATGATTCGGCAGATGCTGTTTGGGGGGCAAACTTCCTCTCTTCGGACGTCCTGTCTAAACTCGGTCTGCTTGGAGGCTTCGCCGTTTTGGCCACCAGATGTACGCTGATTGCCGTAGACGGTCGCCGAGAGAGAGGCCGAGAAGACGCCAATTCCGCCTGACGCTTCAGCCGTGGCCGAGCCGCCGATTTCCGTCGCCACCTCCTTGTTCCATCCCAGTCTCGAAACATCAACCACTGCCGTAGACGTAGTGATTTCAATCTTCTTTTCCACGGGTCCGGTAATCTGGTCAGGGGCATCAGGATGTGGGTTGATATCCATATATGATTGGAATCCATCTTCTTTGATATTGTTGCGCAGATACATGCACTTGCGCTCTTTGTCACTCAAGCCATCCAACTTGACGAGATTATCAGAGGCTTCCAGCAGGCCCTCCGAGTACGGAAGACCCTTGTTCAGGGCTCGCTGGATACTCTTCTGATGGCGTTGAACCTCTGGCGCGTTGCGGATAAGTGCAGCCCAGTTCAGGCCGCCCGCGTTCTGTCGGGGAATGATGGAGCCGTGTGCAACGACGGCAGAGAAGGACAGCGTTGTCCAGAGCATCATGTTGACCATGGTTGATGTAGACGGCTCCGAGAGCGGTTATGAAAGTAGATGATGAGAACTTATGAGTATAAAGAAGAAGACTCGAAAACAGAGCAGTGGATTTGTCTGTATCGAATAGTGGTTGCTTTGAGGATTTTTGAAAATTTCCAAGGCGAGAAGCTCGGGTATAAATACTTGTCCAACTGTACGTCTTCTGCTCGAGAATCAACAGCATCATGTTGCCTCAGGATGCTTTGTGGTTACGAGCTCAGTCTGCGGCATCGCCATTACGCCGTGGAAGCACAACGGTCATCTTTCTCGCAAACCACACTGCCGGGTCCACCACTTGCATTGGGACCAAGATTACCTATATTACCTGAATCACTAGATGACTATACATTCAGACAATCAAGGTGCTCATCAGCCGATACTTTGACGGTATTCAGTCTGAATACCCGAGTCATTCTGTTCAACGAACAGATAAAATAGCATAAACATGCTGCTAGTCATGTTATTCGGCATGTCAGCAGCTAGGCATGATGCTCAGCCCCCGGACAAAATAATAGATGGTATTGCTATATACAGGCTAATGACACGACTTTTTCTTATGGTCTGATGAAAGGAAACAACTACCAGTATTGCCGTGATCCATCATGCGCGACTATAACGCCATTGTCTTATCGCCCCAGCTATAAACTAGCGATCATATCCATACACCTTGCCAGTATTCTCGCATTTAGCCGAGTTGCGTACGCAAGTTATAGGCAAGTATTAGAGTTATATTTCACTGTAATACGAAAGTCTAGAAGCCAATGTAGCTTGAGCTACCATGTTTTCTTGCCTGACACGCTGCCCAACATGGGCATGATAAACTGAAATTCATCGGCGGGTCTGGCAAGAGACCGGCTCGGGAAAATTGGACAAGTTGCAGTTATGAATAGAATCAGTAGCCGAAATATGAGTATTTGTAGTCCTGTGTTTGCCTGAATTTCGGAAACTCACGCTTGGCCTTTAGACTGCTACACTCTTTGTGAAGCAGCGACAACAAGTTTGCGTCTGATTTGACCTAGAAACTTTTGTAAGTACTATCTTAGCCATTCAAAAGATTGATGACTAACTACATCTCTAGTTTCTTGTTACTTTCTTGAAACGAGTCTTGCGTAACTCCCTCTGAAGTCATGGAGTTGCCCAAGGTAACCCGTTTTCTATGGTGCTACCTCACTATCCTCTTGGCCTTTGGCCAAGTCTTGGTTGCGCAGCTGCCAAAGGTGGAGCCGGAAATTCCCCAGGATGGTCTTCAAGTTCGACTTGAACGTGAGCTGTTTGCCAAGCAGCAGTCCGTTGTCTACGCTAGCCATCTCGAATTCGATGAAGAGCCAAAGATATCGGATAGACAGTTCTTGAAGATTGCCATTGATGCGTTCAAGGAGATGAGACACATGGTTGATGAAAACAAGCTTGGAAAGAAGAAGATTCCAAATGTCATGACGACGCTCCTCGTTGGCAAAGAAATGATATTTGCGTCGTCGGCAAAAGGCTCAAACGACCCCATCAGGGAAGACGGTCAGGTACAGGATGACCTCGCCGAGTGCGGCAAAGATTCGGGAAACAAGCACAAGAACAACGGAAGGTGTGGTGAGGTGATGGCTTTCCACGAATACTATGAGAGTCGTGTCGATCCAAAGAAATTGGGCAAGGATAGCGGCGCTCGAATTGTGGCCATTGCCTTTCCGCGGGATGCTGATCTGGCAACAGCGCAACCTGAAATTCTGGCCCCCTGTGGTAGCGGCGTACGTTTCCCTTGAATGAAAGGATACATCTCAAGGAACAGAATACTGACCGAGAATTCAGGATAATTGGGGTTGCAACAGGCTGGTCAAAGACCTCAATGTATTGGATAACGACAAGGTTGCGGCGGATCCGGAAATGGCAGATTTCGATTACAAGAAGCTGAGGAAGGAGGGAAAACTCAAGAGCATCAAAACCAAGTTTGAAGAGGGCAATGGGTCAAATCCCGCAGACAAGCCTGGCAAGAATAAGCCAAAAGGGCCGCCTCCCAACAACTTGCCCCCCAGACCTAATAATAAGCAAAGGCCGTCCACCCCGGCAGAAACTGGAGACGATGGAGAAGCAGAGGACGACGAAAAAGTCAACAATGGAGGCAGCAAGAAACAGGGACCTCCTCCTAACAACCTGCCTCCCCGGCCGCCAAAGGCAGCTGCGTCGACCCCGGTAGACACGGGAGACGACGGAGAAGCAGAGGACAAGAAAGCCAATGGCGGCAGCAAGAAACCGGGACCTCCTCCTAACAACTTGGCCCCCAGGCCGCCAAAGCAGAGGCCCTCCACCTCCACCCCGGTGGAGTCGGGAGACTCGGGCGACGATGGAGACAAAGGAGACGACGGCAGTGGAGAGAAGAAGAAAGCTCCGCCCCACCGCAAACCGCGGCCGCCGAGGCCACACCACAGGTCAAGGGCCCCTGATCAGGACGGTGAAAAGTCGGGCGACGACGATGAACCAAGAGATGCCGGCAAGGTTGCGTCCAGCGCCGGACGGCGGCTGCCGGGTGAGATGCCTGGGAGACACGAGTCACGTCGCTATTTCCGGGCCTAGATTATCGCCCCTTCTATGGTCATCATGTATCCATTCTGGGTTGCGTCGTTGATGTAGGACTTGTACTTGCTACATAGTTGTTTAGTTTCTTT
Source organism: Beauveria bassiana ARSEF 2860 (assembly GCF_000280675.1). NCBI lineage: Eukaryota > Fungi > Ascomycota > Sordariomycetes > Hypocreales > Cordycipitaceae > Beauveria > Beauveria bassiana. Next base: position 465,930 of record NW_007930838.1, on the reverse strand, counting down.
AACCTTGGAAGAACTAATATGCTTGGCTATATTCACTTTCTAGCTGTGATAGGCGATTTCTGTAGTTTTGATTTTCCACTGGACCCGTATAATCGCGCTTGTTTCAAGTAAAGCTAGACTAACTGTAGTTCATCATGGCTTAGCAAGGCTCAGCATTTATGCATTTGGATAACATACATAGGACGCCCGGCATATATATCTACATATGTTCAACGGCAGTGTCAATCAAAAGTGGGTCTTTATTGTGGCGTAAGCTCCGGAGCTGCGCCGACGGCCCGAAATTGATTTGTCTGGGCAACATCCTCATCTCGTTGGAGCACAGAATATCCCGACGACATCCCGACGGGTGTGAGATTTACCGTTTTAAACGCCACACTAAGCGCCAACCAACGTCAACTAGTCAATTTGGTCAGCCATGACCAGTTGTGGTGTGTCCAATAGTGTTTACAAAATGACAATAGATATTATCACATCTAATCGTTACAAGAACAGCAAACTATTAAAGAATAAAAGACTTTGCTTGCAGAACCCTCATTGTCTAACCATTTCTGGTTTGCATGAAAAATCTTCCTCGTTGCTCGATCAATATGTGGTGGGTTATAACCCTTATTACAGCTCGTGGTGTCATGGCAATTGAAACCGTCTGACTCGACAGCACTCGCATGTTGCCGAAATGTGCCGGGACACGTGATTGCTAGTACCAGTAAAGGCATTTCAGTCGTGCAGTGGAGTTTATATGTATATATATACCTAAATATAGGTATATTACGCCGAAAGGCTCGTCTGAGCCTTGCGGCACCTCTACGAATATGTCTGTGTACTAACTTGAAAATATCATAGGGGGGGGAAACCCTAGTTAGTGGGGTTGCCGGGTTTTCTGAGTTCCATCTAATCTAGGCCGACTCTGGAATGATTGCCAGGGGTAATGTGCCATGGCCCCGCAGACGCCCCAGTCTGTTTTCTTTCTGCCCAAACTTGGCAATCTTCTCCGTAACTAACCCGAAAGGCTTGGCTTCTGCGTGTCGCCTGTCATGCAATTGATGCCCATGTTAGAGTTGCCCCGGTAAATTGTTTAATGTTGCTCCTGCGATAGTACTCACATCTAGAACACATAGGCCTCCCAAAGGGCGCCTCTGTATTGACTTGTCGCTCTTCAACTCTCATCTCACCCGGGAACGGTCCGTCGGCGGCCTCTCTTTGTCTCGCAACTCCCCCTCAATCTTTATCAATCCCTTGAATCTTATACCTAGTAGCCCAACCAAGTCAAGCAGCTCTAAACAGACTCTCCTGTTCCGACACAGGACGTGAAAGGATGGCGGTGACGCCGCTCAAAGACTGGCCGAATGAGCTGCTCTTGTCTTTTTTGAATCTGCTACCCTTGACCGACCTGCTCTCCATGATTAAAGTCTGCAAATCCATCTACGCTGTATCCATACCCCTTGTTTACTCGACTATCGAGACAACCTGGGCTTTGGGCCGCACGCCGCCCGTCGTCCTACTACTGAGAAGCCTCGTCGAGCGTCCCGAGCTGTCAGGCCACGTTCACGACCTGCGTCTCGAGGGAAATGGAGTACCAGGTAGACCCGAGCTCAGGGAGCTGCCCGCATTCCCTATCGACGCGTCTCTACTCAGCAAGGCGGCAAAGATTATACAATCTACCAAAGTACCGTTTGCCGATCTTTGGATACACGAGTTGCAATCTGGCACCGTCGATGCCATCGTGGCACTGCTCCTCGCAATGCTGCCTAAGTTAACGTCTCTCTTTCTCGGGCCCAACTTTACGATTCGGAGTAGACTCTGGGGAGGCATGCTTCAATGTGCTCTTTGCAAGCCGCAAAAGACTCTTCCTGCATACAAAAGCCTACGCCACGTCACGTCCAAGTTTAGGGCCAAAGAATACTTTTATACTGACATCTGCAACGCGGCCGATATTCTACCCTTGTTCTATCTTCCGAGCATCGAGGATTTATCAGTATCTATCGATAACCCAGCCGAATTTACCTGGCCCGCTTCGCATGCGCCGAGCCCATCAATTGTCTCGCTGGATATCTACAGGCTGCGCGAATCCCGGTTAGGCCCCGTCCTGTCCGTATTAAAGGCACTTCAAAAGCTGCACTGGCACTGGTCTTACCAGCCAGATCTTGACGAGGACGTTAGCAAAGGCGTGGTACGACTGGACACGGCAGCTGCGGCACTTGGCGAGGTCGCTGACACGCTCACCGACTTGACCATTACCGCAATGACCCGCCCTAATTACTCGGTCGGCGATTATGACCCTCCTCCGCTAGAAATCCAGGCATCGCTAGATGGCCTGTCCCGTTTGAGGAAGCTCAAAAACTTAAGTCTCCCATGGGCCTTTTTGATGGGCTTTTCGAAATCACCAACCAAGAGACTCCTGCGTGCCCTTCCTCCAAGCCTCGAGGTGCTTCGGCTGACGGCAGATTTGGACGATCAAGACGAGTGGGAGTGGGAAGAAGAGGACTCTGTTATAGATGCGATGAAATTCGAGCTTGCGAGCTTCAACTTGTCGCGCCATCCTTCTTTACGTCGTATCATTCTGCCACTTCCTTTCGAGTACAACGAAGTGACCGAAGACCAGGAAGAGGAGCTACAAACAATTGGCGCAAGAGTCGGACTTGAGTTGGGATGGATTCAACAAGCATAACTGAGCCTCTTCATGATTCGAATAACAAAGAAAAAGAAAAAAATAGAGGCGATTCTGTGATCTGCTTATGAAATTAGTATTTTGCTTCAAGTTAATCATTTAAATACTGTATTGTGTCGGTCATCCAGCTCTGGCGGAATGTGGCTATTAGAATGTATTTTCTGCAGTCTGCTTGTGGCATAGACCGCAACTTACGCAGTCGACCGCACGCTGAAAGTTTCTGGTCTGAGAGAAACTGTTAGTTCCAATCGCCGTTCTATGGTGTAGATTGCAAGCCTGCTACTCACTCCCACCACCATGCAATGGCCAAAACACGATCTCATAATGCTTCCAGGTCAAATGCAAGCGGGCCCCTGCTATGCTTGGAGCATCGCGACGAGGCTACGGGCCATCATAGGCGCTGAGACCGTGATATACATATCTCTTCTTTTTTAGTTGTCGATCGCGCGTCCAGTCCTCGATTACAGTAGCAATTTTTGATACAGTAGGTACTGTTGTGCTTGTACTTTTGACAGTCGGTCGTCGCCGACGTGACAGAAAAAAGCCTACAGAGATGGAGGAGTTAAATGATCTTTGCATGCGTCTTGAAGGATTTTTTTTTGTTCACTTCTTCATGGTCAGGGATTCGAAGAGGAGGGAAATAAAGAAAGGGCGTGAAAAGGTTCAGCAGGCGTAGCTGATGCCGACATGGGTGATCAATGCACAACTGTGCAATGCCGAGAATTTGTAGTTTGGTTTGCTGAAAGGTTGGTTCCATCCTAATCTTTGGTCTGTCTGAGAAGAAAGAGTTGGAGATTGCGGTCTTTGTACCTGTGCTCAACTTCTGTGGCACTGTAAAAATACGAATCTCGGTAGGTGTGCATTCCACAAGCCATGGGTGTCGAGACGAGCCTTGGATTCGAATGAACCACTCGAGACTTTTAGAATTCTCTTCAGGGCTTTTTCTTTCTTAAAAAAAAGGGAAAAACAAAAGTTCGGCAACACGTGAGCGGACTCTCAAGTGGCTGGTGAAAGCAGTGCGGGCCTCGTGCTGCTCAAAGTGAATTGCAAACGTGCTTACTGAATTGTGAATACCCGGCTTTAGAATTTGTTAGCTGAGCTGCACTGATCTTTTCTCTCTCTCTCTCCTTCTACATCTTCACCTGTCTGTTCAGATCGATCAGCATGCCTCTGCCACACAGTTTCACTGAGAAGCTGCACCAGTAAGCAGCACGTTGAAATACAACCCACGAGGCAACGTCGCTAATTGTACAGAAACTGGACGGATGGGTTATTTCTTGACCTCCAGCTCCTTTGCAATGGCCAAGCAATTGGTGTCCACAAAATCGTTCTCTGCTCGCATTCGCCTGTGTTTTTGACGGCTCTCTCAGGCCCCTACCAAGTTTGTACCGCCCTCTGCCGACGTTGCTGCATTACTTACTGACAAGTACCAGGAGTCAGAGGAAGAAATCTACGAGGTCAACGACAGTAGCTATCCAATTGTTGTCGGGATGGTCACGTTCATGTATACAGGCTCTTACAAGGCTCCCGACGAAAATTCGACAGTGGTTCACAAAGGATATGCCGGAGTCTTGTTCCATGCTGGCATGGTGGCCTTGGCAGACAAGTACCTGATTCCATCTCTTCGCGAACTTGCTCTGAGAGAATTCAGGAAATGCGTGGATTGGGAAACGAATCTTCGGGCTCTACTTCAGTCCGTCTCTGGAGTATATGCTATCGAAGGGGATGGACGCGCCGAACTTCGTCACATTCTTGTGAATCGTTTTGACTCTCGACTTGCCTTTCACATCGAAGATCACGGAATGGAACATCTTTTGCGAGAAATATCGGAAATAACTCCTCAATTCACCATCGATCTTGCTATGGCTTTGCTCTTGACAACATCAACCGCGCGCTGCCAAAGTTGTCATGAGACTATCCACACGGCACGAGTCAGAGTCTCTGCAGGACGTATCAAGTGTAAAACTTGCGGTCGAAAGACTTAATTTCATTTTCTTTCCTAATTATCGAGTGCGAGAGTTTGTGTATTTTCGGCCTTTGCCTAGAAGCGTTCGCTGCAGAATCATTAAAAAGAAAAACTCGGCCAACAAAATGTTTGTTCATAAGACAGCTTGACAAGAATATTTGATATTAATTAAACAGTTATTTTCAGTCATAAGATCGTTCCGTAGCTAAAAAGCAATATATTTCGATTTCTCACGGGTCCTCTTTTGCCCCCAGTGCCCTTGGATCCGGTTCAGCAGAGTCGCATTAGAAAACACGTCCCCTATCGCATCAAGCAAGTTGGTTCCGCCCGTCGCTGCTCCGTTTGCCATGCCCATGCCCACCAAGCCAGTCTTGATTATGCTTGTTCCGGCGCCGTTGATGAGCGTGACGAGCGGTACCTTGCCAATCAGCACTCTTTTGCGGAGCAGCGCGCCCAAAAAGTCAATCTTTTCCCCGTGCATGGTGAAGCTGGTGACTTGCATCTGGAGATTGACATGACCAGCCGGCAGCTCTGACGCTTGGCCGCGGATGATGCGGCCGAGGTTGCTCACGATGGTCGGTATGTCCACCAGGCCGTCAATGTGCACGTTGGTGACGCCCGGCACCAGGCTGATGTTGTACGCGAATGCCTCGCCGATTTTAATGTCGTTGACGCTCAGATCGACTGTCGCGTTGCCAACCTGCACGCTGATGGAGCTTGGATTGGAAAGGCTAACGTTTGCCTGGACATTCTTGTTCGCGACGGGTGGCAGCATGAGCTCAACCTCATTCACAGTAATGTCGCTGAGTCCGCGAAGGCCATTGATCGAGATGGGCCGTTCGAGATTAAAAGTGTAGCGCAGGACTCCGAGAAAGACGTCGAGGCCCTTGACGCGCACGTCAAACGGGATCGTTTCGCTGTCGATGAATCGATCTGCCCAGTCGACAAGGGCATCCGAGTCGTTTACGTGCAATAGTCCTTGTTTGATGTCGATTTTTGTAGCCTTTTTGATCGGGAAGCCCTTGATATCCGCGCTAAGCACGGTCGGTGGCTGAGCTATGGTGGTGTCGTGCAGCGTAAACTCAAGGTCGCCGACCCTGGCACCCAATGGTGATTTGACGGATGCATTGGCGGCGAATTCAATCTCTTTTGAGTTTCTGATGAAAACATCCGCATGCTGAACGAGAATGTTGCGAGAGTTGATGAAGCGTGCAATGATGAGGGGGATAAAGACTTTGAATCTGTGTAGGTAAGGGGGAAATCCGTCAGTCGAATGGCTACTTGCGCTTGGCGAGTTTGACCAACAAGAGAGGCAAGAAAATAGCCAGACCCAATACAACTCCAATGGCGTAATATTTCCAAAATTTCTTAAAGTGTGTTTTGGCGTTCTTGTCGTTGCCCTTGTTCTTTTGCTTTTTTGATTCCTTTTCAGAGGCTGGAGCAGTGGAAGACGATTGGTTGTCGTTTGGGCTTTGGCTGTGATTGCTTTGGCTGTGATTGCTTTGTGAATCGGACTGGTCACTTTCACTCCCAGATCTGAAAGGATTTTCTTCCTTGGATGGGCCGGCTTCCGACATGATGTGCAAAAAAATAAAAAAAAATAAAAAAAAGATTGGGTATCGTTGAATCAGGGATTAAAGCCACGGATAGGGCAAATCACCTGTCTTATACAGGAGGGGAAATACAATCAGAGAAATGATATAAAAGTCGGGTCACGAATGGAAAGACGTGATATCTACTATGTATCATGGCATTATTCTGTATTTACAGTATCAGAGACGGATGCGGGGGATTGGCCAAGTAGCCGGGTGTCCGAGACCGTTACAACCCAGCCCAGCGGATCCTTGTGAACACCATATAATATGTGGATGCTGTTGTTGGTCTCTTCGCGGTTGACTGGCCGTATAATGATTGATACGGTGAATATAAGCTAATCAGGGCCGCGCCGAACGGACAGTGCCACATGGTCGGGGTAGTGGGTGAGTGGGTAAAGAGTTAGCCGGCAGTTGTTGACTTGGCCGGGACGTTGATCCGGAACGGAGACGGAACTTGACGAGCTGCGTGCATGAAGCTCAAAGATGGTCGTACCCAGGCATGTCGAAAGTTCCAACTCTTGTTTCCAGACTGAGCAATTTGTGGCGTTTGTTGCTGAGATGGGGCGCTTACGATGTTGAGGCTCTTGTCAGGGCCGCCCAACGGCCATGTTTGGCTGCACAATCGTGCCAGAACATCGCGCATACCCAGTCTGCTATGGCTGATTTTTCCTGCAATTCGTCAACAGATCAATATCGACCCGGGCGGAAACGAGCTGAATCCATCCAGGGCATCTCTTGTTGATCGTGTCCGGGCCGACACAGATGGGCATCGAGCTGGAACCTTGTTTCCCAATTCAAGGTACTTCGTTCCTTCTGCTAGCCAGAGTGATTACGGAACACTCCCGTGTCGGTCCAGATCCGGCTAAGATGCTAGTAGGGCTGGTATTAGCACCTTGGATGTAGCCGGACTTTTGTGGTTTTGGCTGGCAACTGACTAGGCCCTCGCACCAGGCTGCTGTGGGTGACGCACCAACACGAGACGTGGAGAGGGGGGCCGGCTTTGCACTTTTAGCGTTGCAAATCTGTGCATGGACTGCTAATATATACACATCTCAGGGTCGGTTAATCCATTCACCATCGGCCGGTGTTTTCGCGTATTTTTCATCCTTTTGGTGTCCTTGTAATTAGCTAATCCAGACTGCCCCACTTACCCATTTAAATGCCCGTCAGCGCATGCCCAGCTGTCACCTGTAGGCTGTAGGCTGTAGGCTGTAGCCTGTAGGCAGCCAAGCACACCAGTCTGTGTCATGCGGCTCACACCTCACAGCGGGGTTGAAAGGGTGAAGCGCGTCGCTTGATCCATTCAGCTCGTGACATCACCCTGAAGGTGTATTGGCCGGGCCAACTCGTCCCGCCTTCACATGCCACAAGCTTGAACCCATCGCTAAAATTACCTTCGCATCATCATCCCGCCCCCTCGACGGACAAAGACACAACCGAATCTACGCCTTGATGCACTGGCGGCTAAAGCTTCGACACGTTATCCGCACCTACCCCGCCAAACGGCCGCTTGCGCGGCCCAGCCAGCCATGTCCACAAGCATGTCGCTATTCACCGCACAGCTGCATCCCGGGCGAGCCTTGGGCTTTCTAGGTTGGTGTACTGAGTGTTGCACATCTTGCACCGTGTTGGCTGACTTGCGCCAGTTCTCGGCGCTTCTCTCCATGATGTCCTGACCCGGCTTAAAGCTGAGCCGCAGCGGTTTCCCAAGATGGACATTGTGCACTCGACAGAAAGACCCGTCAAAGATCCAGTCTGCATCTTGCTGCCGCAAAATGGCATACGGCTCCGTTTTGATGGCCCCGAGCAGCGGCTGCGGCTGATCGAAATTACCGACTTTACCAAGAATCGCATTACATTCAAAGACCGCGACCTGGTGCGGCTTCCCAACAGCACCTCGGATCCGGGGTCGCCTATCCCTGGCGAGTCCTCTTCAGGCCCGACCTTTCGACACATATATCAGCGCCTGCTAGGCCCGACCTATGCCGGCGAGTTCATCCCGTCGTCGAGCAACAGGCAGGGCATGGGCATCTACGTGCTGTCGTATCCCGGAGTGGCTTTCAATTTCCCCATGGCAGCTTCCGCATACTCCCCCGATAAGGATCTTGTTTCGCTGCTGTCAGCCTCGTCTAGCCAAGTTGCAACGTCCATGGCCGTCTTCAGCGGAGAATCTTGGGCCGATGCTCGGCCCACGCTGTGGACGGAAGTGCTGCCCAGCGTCAAATCGACTACTGTTTTTCCAAGGACCAAAGACGTTTATCCTGATGAGGTGTCACTAGTTCGAATACATGGAGGAGGCAGGCTGCAAATGTTTCGCAAGTGGACCAATAGCGGTTTTTGCATCCAGCTGGGCCAGACTACCCCTCAGGACCTCGTTATGGAGCTGGGGCCCCCAAACGCCATCTACCGGAAGAATGACGAGAAGATGGATGTTCACCAAGGACGGGTAGCAGGAACAGCGAGAGGCAGAAGCGACGGTGCTGATGTGGGTCGCGCGGAGGAGATGATGACGGACACGGATCAGTCGTCGATGAATACGGGCTCGGACGATTCCGACGACGAGCGAGCCGTCAATGAAGAGAGTGCAGTCAATCCTTCGGGGGAATGCTTTTACAACTACTTCTACATGGGTTTTGATGTGCTGCTTTCCAAGCCCACAGAGCCATCCAAGGCCGCACCTGGCCAGTCAAACGGACTCTTGGATCCCATGGCGGTCAAGATGCACCACGCCGATCGGCTGGTAGCGACCAAGATTGTGCTGCACGGAAACATTCCCGGGTCGTACGAGTTTAACCGCCACAGGCGCTGTCGCTGGGAGATTGTCTATCCCGGCCGGGAGGACCAGGCGGTGACGTCGGAGATGGAGTTTGAGCACGTCGAGGCGTTGATGAACGAGACGTGGGCGAGCGAGCTTGTCAAGGGCAAGTCCCAGGCGCGGCAGCGGGGTATGGTCCTTAATCGGGGCTGGGGCAACAGTCCGGGCAGCAGCTGCGAGTTTCTGGGCGGATGGGAAGAGAGCGGCGCACGGCGCGCCGAAACGAACAGTGATTCGACGACGACGCTGTACGGGTTTCCGGGGCTGGTATTTGAGGTGTTGAAGAATGGATACATTAATACGGTGACGATTTTCTGATTCGATGAGGCTGTAGGGCTATTTGCGGGGTTGGGTATGCATGCGAGCATTTTGCCTTGTCCTGTCGTTTGGATTTGAGGTTTTTTTCTGTCTTGCTTGGCGTTTTGATCTGGCGTTGAGGGGTTTTTCCCCCTTGTATATACGGCACAGACAGACATGGAAGATTGGTATCAATATATCATATTTTGAGACGTTGATTCGAGCGATTCATTAGGCTGTGTTGAGGGCCTTGAGGCTAGGGATGCATATGTGGGGAAAGCCACCTGATCGGACTGGGCACCTTGGCACCTTGCCACACGATGTGGTCGATCGAGTCACGAAACAAAGCTTTTCATTTCGACTGCGGCAACGTCCGTGCTTTGCATTAATAGTTGCAACGTATTCATGTCAGGGTTTTTTTTTCCCTTGGCTGCATGTCGCTGCATTTCACCGCAGGTGGCGTTTGCAGGGTAATAACATCAGGACTACCGCATTAGGCAGCTGAGGGGCTTGCTCCGGCTTTATTACCTCCGACGGGAAGGGCGTGGGTACTTTTTCCGGCCGTCGTCGGCGTGGCTTGCAGAGTCGTCACGACAAAGCTCATGACTAAGGCGGGCGAGCAGACTCGGAGACTTTCAATTTGTGACTCGGGGGCAGGATAATTGGGGGGAAAAAATGGCGGAATCTAGATTTCATATTGGTGGAATCGTATGAGCCCTACGCCATGTGTCATTGCCTGTTTTTTTTGTTCTTTGACTCGTTGCACTGCTAGAGTTCCGGCAGCGGCCCACCCGCCGTTTGTAACTTATTAACTCGGAATGGGCGAGATCCACAACGGGGGGTTGCTGCCATCAGCGCAAAAGTGACGAAGAATGATGATGAATTCTTACGAGGTGAAATCAAGGCTGCAGGGAATATTTTGACACGATGTATATCGCCATTTAAATAAAATGGATTTTCTCTTTCTCTAGTATAAATATCAAAAAGGTGGCTTGAACAAAGAAGACCTCGCGAGACGTCGGAGGTCGGAGGTCGGACATCCCACTCCCGTTGGCAGTACAGATGTAGGAAAAGATGGCGAACTTGGTCCTTGCCAAAGTGGGAAAAGTTATTAATCCTGCCCCCACGGCGCATCCACCACGAAACGCTTGCCCATGCTAGTCAGTCACTGACCATTGATATTTTTTCCTCTTCTATAACTATTGGACGGTTGGCTATTGCCCTTTAACTCCTTAATAATCCGTCGTGAGCCGTTCAGCATTCCGCTCTTATTTCTGCACAAGTTGAACTTGTCTTTTTGCTGTCGCACTATGCAGGTCGCACACGACAACACTGCATGCTGAGACAAACACTGGCTCTATCTTGAAAAGGAAAGAGAAAAAGAGAAAAAGAAAAAGAAAAAGAAAGAAAGACTCGCCGCCATGTTGCCCAAGACTCACCGTCGCAGTGTAGACGGCACCACGACCAATGTCGATATAAATAAGAAAGCAGACGGCTATGCGACGACGCTTGAGACATCCGCCACTCTCCCGTCACCGACCCGAGACAATGTCTCCAGAGACCAGCAGCACCAGCATTTCGCCGAGGCGTCCTCCGCCACCAACCGCTCGTCGCCGCCGCCCTCGACGCCTCCCGACGGCGACGACGGCGCCGAGTTCCCCGAGACCGCCGACGCCGCCACCACCACCACCCCCGAGGCGCAGCGCACCAAACTCGAGACGACGCTCGTCATGGTGGCGCTCTGCATCGCCCTGTTCCTGGCCGCCCTCGACATGACCATTGTCACGACGGCCGTCCCGACCATATCCGCCCACTTCCAGTCCACCTCGGGCTACGTCTGGATCGGCAGCGCCTACATGCTGGGCAGCGCCGCCCTCGTGCCCACCTGGGGCAAGCTGTCGGACATTTTCGGCCGCAAGCCCATCCTCATGACCGCCGTCGTCGTCTTCTGGGTCGGCTCGCTCGTCTGCGCCCTCAGCACCAGCATGGGCATGCTCATCGCCGCCCGCGCCCTCCAGGGCGTCGGCGGCGGCGGCACCATTGTCCTGCCCAACATTTGCGTCGCCGACCTCTTCTCCCCGCGCAGGCGCGGCGTCTACTTTGGCTTCCTCGGCATGATTTGGGCCCTCGCCTCGGCCATTGGGCCCATCATCGGCGGCGCTTTCACGCAGAGGGTCTCGTGGCGCTGGTGCTTCTGGATCAACCTGCCCTGCGGCGGCCTCGCTTTTTTTATCCTCCTCTTCTTTCTCAAGCTGCACAACCCCCGCACGCCCGTCGGGGCTGGCCTGGCTGCTATTGATTGGGTCGGCAATGTCCTCATTATTGGCGGCACCATCATGCTGCTCATGGGATTGGAATTTGGCGGCAGCCAGTTTCCTTGGGATTCGGCCACGGTCATTTGCCTGATTGTATTCGGTGCCGTCACCATTGGCATTTTCCTCGTCTACGAATCGCGCGTCGCCAAGTTCCCCGTCATTCCTATGCGACTGTTCAACACGACAACTAGCATCGCCACCTATGTCACCTCGTCGTTGCACGCCTTTACCTTTATCTCTGGAAGCTACTACATGCCTCTGTATTTCCAGTCAGTCCTCGGCGCCAACTCGCTACTCTCTGGTGTCTATCTGCTGCCCTTTGTCTCCGTCATGTCGCTCATGTCTGCCTTTATCGGCTTCTTCATCAACAAAACTGGCAAATACAAGATTGTCATTACCAGCGGCCTGGCCTGCTCCACTCTTGGCTTTGGACTTTTTACGTATCTCGGTGATCGTCCTCACTGGGACCGCATTGTCCTCTTTCAGATGATTGCCGGCCTGGGTATCGGCCCCAACTTCCAAGCTCCCCTCATCGCTCTACAGGCCAATGTTGCGCCTGGAGACATTGGCGCCGCCACGTCTAGTCTACAGTTTGTACGCCAGCTGTGCACAGCCACATCAGTCGCTGTCGGCGGCGTCGTCATTGCCAACAGGATGCAGGCTCAGCAGGGCCACCTGACGGCCGTGCTTGGCGCCGATGTTGCCCGCTTGTTTGCAGGTACCGATGCCGCGTCCAATGTGAACCGTATCAAAGAGCTGCCGGTGGATGACCGTCAAACAGTAAAGACTGCCTACTGGAACTCGATCCAGATCATGTTTGCCGTCTTTACGTGCAGCTGTTTCCTCGGGTTCCTTGCTAGTTTTCTCATCAAGCAAAACACCCTGTCCAAGCAGCATACCGAACACAAGACCGGCCTGCAGACACTCACGGCTGAAGTCAAGGGGAAGAAGGAAAACAGCGATGAAGAAACCGGGGAATTTTCTCCCATGACGCAAACGTTTGAAAAGTAAAATTGCATGCGCGACACCGTTTTTGGAGTCTCAACTGCATATATCCGCACCGAGACTCAACTTGGTGCATTCTTATAGACATGTTGTTGCATATGCATTGAAATAGTGGAGTATTTGATTTGGTGCTTTTGATCTTGCAAGAGTCTCTTTTTTTTTTTTTTTTTCACTTGCATGTAAATATCGATACATTTTGGTATATACTATCGCCGTTTGAATTGTATTTTATTTTATTGTTGCATCGCGACCACGCTTGACCGCTACCTCGATATCCGAATAACTATAGACATGACGAATGTAGTTACCTAGGTACCTAGCACACCTAGGTAGGCAGAAAACACCCACTCACTTGCTTCATCTCAAAGAGACAGACAGTGGCACAGACTTGACAGAACTGAGCTGTTTTGTAGATGTATGAGGAATTCCGAGCCGTCATAATCCTATGTATCTTGTTCCAGATAGCGCTGCGGTGCTTGCTGGCTGACTCTGGACGGTTGCTGGGGAGACGCAGCTAGTCCGTGTTGATATCCGCCGAGTGGCTCCACACTAGCAGCCAGTTATCGTCAATTGACTTGACCCGTTTGTGCAGAAATACACATGGTGCGACCCAAGAGCACAACACCTAACTTATTAATTACCTACCTTTGATCCAGCTGCTGCACAGAACCCCTCCCTGCCAGTGCACACATACTGTTCGAAACCCTACGCCTACTTTGCTCTTTGCATACTGGGGGGTTAATATCAATGCTCCATCTAACGCGAACATCTCGAGCATACCATCTCGAATAATTGGCTCGGCGGAAATTATACCAGGACACAAAACAACATAGCTTTTCTCACCATCCCGCCCTCCTCTCCGGCGTCCCGGACGCGTCGCAATCCGGGACCAGACACGAACAAATCGATCAAGCTGGCTCACCTACGACAACGCTCCGACCGGGAGCTAAGCCGGTCAACAATGAGCTCGAGCGTGCGCGTCTCGAGCCGCCCCGCCGTTCGCTCGACGACGAGAACATCGACCGCGCGCCACGGTATCCGCGCCGGCGCAGCATCGCCCGCCGACTCTCTCATGTCCAACATGACTACCAGCGCAAAGCGCAAAGAGCGCGACTACGAATTGGACACGGGTTCCCGGATGAGTACCTTTGGCGGCGAGGAGACCAACATTAACGTTGTGGTCCGCTGTCGCGGTCGCAGCGCACGAGAGGTCAAGGAGAACAGCGCTGTCGTCGTCAAGGCTGACGGCCTCAAGGGAAGCCAGGTTGACCTGTCCATGGGCCCCAATTCGTTGAGCAACAAGACATATTCCTTTGACCGCGTCTTCTCGTCCGCCGCAGACCAGGAAATGATCTTTGACGACACGGTTCGACCAATCCTCGACGAAATGCTCTCCGGCTACAACTGTACAATTTTTGCGTACGGGCAGACGGGCACAGGAAAGACGTACACCATGTCTGGCGACATGACGGAGACGCTAGGCATGCTGTCTGATGAAGCTGGCATCATCCCGCGTGTGCTCCAACAGCTCTTCAGAAAGCTCGAGCTTGACGAGACGGAGCACTGCGTCAAAGTCTCCTTTATTGAGCTATACAACGAAGAGCTGCGCGATCTGCTCTCGGTAGAGGAGACTGCCAAACTCAAAATATACGACGACGCGTCGCGAAAAGGGCATGCCGGCACCATGGTCCAGGGCATGGAGGAAAAACACATCAAAGGCCCGAGCGAGGGAATCAAGGTGCTACAGGATGGCAGCTTGAAACGCCAGGTCGCCGCCACGAAATGTAATGACCTCAGTTCACGAAGTCATACCGTTTTTACCATTACCGCATATGTCAAAAAGGTCAACGAAAACGGTACCGAGGATCTTATCAGCGCGGGCAAACTTAATCTTGTTGATCTTGCGGGTAGCGAAAACATTCAGCGTTCAGGTGCTGAAAACAAGCGTGCTGCCGAGGCTGGCCTCATCAACAAATCGCTGCTGACTCTTGGTCGCGTCATCAACGCCCTCGTCGACCGCAGCGCACACATTCCCTACCGAGAATCAAAACTCACCCGACTTCTGCAAGATTCCCTTGGTGGCCGAACAAAGACTTGCATCATCGCTACACTTTCCCCCGCGAAAAGTAACTTGGAAGAAACGATATCGACGCTCGAATATGCTTTCCGCGCAAAGAACATTCGAAACAGACCACAGCTCAATGCCATACCGAAAAAGATGCTTTTGAAAGAATTCACTGCTGAGATTGAGAAGCTCAAGACTGAATTGATCGCTACAAGGCGGCGCGATGGTGTCCATTTGTCAAATGAAATGTACGAGGAGATGACGGCGGAAAGCGAGTCGAGAAGAATCGTGGCCGAGGAGCAAGGTGCCAAGATTGAAACTCTTGAGACGAACCTCCGAAATAAAACGCATGAGCTGTATTCTTTGAACACTTCGTTTATGGGACTGAAGAAGGATCACGAGGGCACTCGGTCGCAGCTCGATAGTACAAAGGGCCTGCTTCACGATGCAGAAATGGTGCTCAAAATGACGCGCAAGTCACTTGCCGAGGAGACTGAGCTACGCAAAGCCCACGAGGCTACGGAAGAAAAGTTGTCCAAGATTGGCGGTGAACTCATTCATAAGCTCCAAAAAACAGTTCACGACGTCAGTGGACTACACGCGAAGAACAAGCGAAAATCAGATCTACAATCTATCAATAGGGCTGCCTGGAGCACTTCGCAAATACAAGTCTCCGATGTCACGTCCATGGTGGAGCGCCGCGTCGCCGACTTTCAGGATGAACAAAGCGAACACATCAACAGTATCTCGACACGCATGGCGACGTTTGTCGAGGAAGAACTCCAGAAGCTATCGACTACACAGGCTTTTCTCGACGAACAACTCAGCGCCTTTGCCGATTCAAAGAAGCTTTTGCTAGCTCAAAAGCAAAGTTCCAAGGATGAGATGGATGAGGTGCTCGAAGAAATCAATGTCATTCGTGACAGCGTGAAACACCGCGTGAGCGAGAGCTTGCAGGTAATCTCTGGCGCTGCGGAGAAGATTGCTGCCGATGTCGTTGCCGAGATGGGTAATATGCACACACACCTACACAACTCTTACTCTTCATTAGGCAAGGACTTTAAATTCATATTTGAAGACCTTGTTAAACACATCACGGCCCAGCGCAGCGAGTCGGACAACCTTCGGCGCCAGCTTCAAAACGCAACAAATGCGGCCGTTTTGCAGAGCTCTGGCACCGCGTTACGTATCCAAGAAGTCGTTGACGAAGAGCGACGACAAGCTGCAGAAGACCGCCAGAAGCTGCTCGCTCAGATTACGACTTTGATCAATACACAAGCCGAGACGCAAGAAGCGAGATTCGCTGACAAGGTCTCGCATATTCAGAAATCAGTTACAGAGTCCAGTACCACCTTGGAAGGTGCCGTTACTCAATACAATGAGGGCATGGACTCATGGGATGGGAAAGAAGGCGAACTTTTAGAGGAAGTCAAAAGGTCTCGCGAGCAACTCAAGACGAAGCTCAAGGATGATTGGAACACTACCAGCGAGCAGAGCACTGCGATTCAAAACACTGCCAAGTCGGTGCATGCCGAGACAGTGCGTGTGGTCGACGAGCAGATTGACGATTTGGGCTCCAAGATGCACGCACTCGATGACTTTGTCACTCATGCCCGCACAGAGAATACGACACAACACGAGAGCCACGGACAGTCGGTGCAAGCTCTGTCCAACACTGTTGAGCAGTCTTTTAGCAACATTTCGTCCCACTTCAAATCCATGCTCGACAGGGTCAAGAATGTTGGCGAGGAAATGGAGCTTGACACCAACGACATGCGTGAAGCGCTAGAACCGCTCGAGTCGCAACTGTGCCAGCCTTTGACGAATCTGCGTGAAAGCATCTGCAACACCACCCTCCAAGAGTACCAGCCAACGGGCGACACGCCTCAAAAGGCCGTGTACCAATATCCGACTGTCTTGCCGCGGACCAAAAATACTGCCGAGGGCCTTGTCGACGAGGAGGAGGAGGAGGATGAGAGTGTACCGGCATCGCCGCTGGTGATGGATCGCTCTACGGACCAGGACCAGACTGTCGTCTTTGCCGATTTGTCGTCGCCGTCGCAGCAGCCGGCGCCCCGTATCAAGGCAAGCTCCTCCTCGCCAGGCCCGTCAAACTCTGCCAAGATGGCAGCAGCAGCGGCGGTCCCGGCCCCGGCCCCGACCCCGACCCCCAGCGAAGGCCCCGTTACTGACCATGACCAGCTCGGCGCGAGTCTGCGCGAAGTCAACCCCAACGTGACGTCAAACCTGACGGCACCGGCGCCGCTGCTAGGGTTCGAGTCTCGCGCGAGCAGCGCAACGAACACCATGCCTCTGGAGAATGCGACGATGCCTCTGTTTAAGCGCAGCACTAGAAGTGTGCGCGGCGCGGCGGTTGTCAAGAGACCGGGCGTGGCGGCGGAGGGACGAGAGAATGTTCCGCCGTCGCTGACAACGGCGGCTGGCTCCAAGAGAAAGAGCCCACGACTCAAATAAAACACTTTTCTTTAAATTGATGCTCAGATGAAACCAACAACATCATCACCATTCGACAAGGCTCCTTGAAGAAGGGCTAGACACCCCGATGACACACATTCTACATCTTGTACACATTTATTCGAAACACACACGAGACTAAATCTTTTTTTCTACCAATTCTCACGACGAGGCGACGGCAGGGGTTGGACAGAACAAGCTCTCTTGTCGGGTTTTTTTCTTCTTCTTTTCTTTTCCGGCGAAGAGGGGAGGGAGATGCAGCGTTTTGTTTGGAACCAAAATAAAAATTGGTCGCTCCTTGTTCAATTCGGTAATGGTCACCATATACAGAGACATTCATGGGATGGGGTTCATTTTTTCGGCACTCTTTGGTTTTTGTTGTGGTTGTTTTTTTCAGCAGAGTTGGTTTCTATGCGCTTGATGGATGGATGGATGGATGGATGGACGAGTTGCAGTGCTTGTTTTAGATACCCCCCCTTTTTATTTTTTTCTATAAAAGTTTCTTTTTACAGACATTCATTCGTGTTTTCTTTGCATGTGCATTCTTTGCTATTTCAACTGTTTCATTGGGTGCTGCTGTTTTTTCTTGTCTGCATGCGTGACGGTGCACTGGGGCTTGCGTTTCAACAATTGAAAAAGAAGAGGGATAAAGGCAGTGAGTGATTGTGATGGAAATTACAGCCTGAATAGTAACATATTTTGTATATTGTACTCTCTCAGACTTTGTTGTGCATGCCCACTTAGATGGGGGCTTGGATTTCACTTCGTTGAAAGAAGTAGCTTCTGATATCCAAAAGATGGCTTGTGCCCTAGTAATTCGAGTCCCCTAGTAATTCATCTACTCAGAGTCCCCAGAGGATCCAATGTCCGCCTTCTTGGCCGGACGATTCCCCGGCGGTGTCGGCGACCGCGCAGTCCCCCTCCTCTTCCTGCTCAGCACGTCTTCGCCGCGCCAGCCTCTGCCCGGGTTAATGGTCCGCAGGAACCTGTCGACGTGCACCGCACCCATTGTCTCGTCGTCGCTGTCCTCGTCCTCGGCCGCGCCGCCGCCGCCACCGCCGCCGACGGCATCCTGGTCGCGCTCGAGGTGCATCAGCCGCATGTGCCGCCGCAGGTTACTCCCCCGCGTGAAGCCCACTGCGGCGCGGTCGCACGACGCCACCGGGCAAAAGAGGATTCCCGCCGCCGAGCGCGACCGCGAGCGCGAGCAGGACCGCGAGGAGCCGCCAGGCTGGGGGCTGTGCGGTGAGGTGGCGGCAGCGACTCGCCGGCCTCGGCGCGAGGCACTCGTGCTTGCTTCGCGGCTGGAGCGCGCCAGAGATGCTTGGCGGGACGCGATGCGGCGCTGCCGCAGGCTGGCTCTGGGTTCGCTGTTCGCATCGCTATTGCCGTCGTCGCTGTCGCTGGGGGATGAGGACAGACGAATGCGTTCCGGCCGGTAGGTGGTGGTGCGGACGCTGGCGCTGGCCCGCGCTGCGGGCGCCTCGTCGATTTGCGTGAGGACCATGCCCTGCCCGAACAGGTTCGCGCAGCGCTGCGTGGTGCGTGCGATGACTTGCGGTGGGAATCCGGCGAGCGCGGCGGCACCCACCACGTCGCTCCAGTCGCGGAGCCCCCATCGCCGAATCTTGCGCTCTGCACTAGTCCTGGCCTCCTCCTCCTCTTCATCATTGTCCTCGTTGCTCATGCGGTCTCTATCGTCGCCGTCGTGCGATTCCGGCTCTTCGGATACGGGCTGGCTTTGGAGCCTGCGCTGCTCGCGCGCGACGCGCTCGTCGCCCTGCCGTAGCCATTTGTCAAACGCCGCCTCACGATCCTCTGCGGTGGCGGGCAGGCGTCTGTGGCCGCGTTTTGCAAGGCGTTGCTCCATTTGCTCCTGTGTTTCGCCTTGCTCGGGTATGTGAACTATCCTAGGTCGCCCGCGGCGTGATCTCGAACCGCCTGGAGAGGCTTCAGACGAAGGTTGCGGTGGGAGTCGCGGACGGCCGCGACCGCGCTTTCCAGTCGGCGTTTGGGCTGCGTCTGATCCATCTTCCGTCTCCGTCTCCGAAGAGTCGGACAGGTAGCTGAGACCAGCCACGCGTGCATTGTGTAAAATGGTGAGGGTTTTGTCCATTTGTGTTAGGATGTGCTGCACGGATGGCTTGAGCAGTGACGTCGACAAATCATCATCCGTTGAGACGACGGGGTCTAACGTTCTGCCGGCACTTTTCTTGCCGCTCCGTGAAGTGGACTGCTCATCGTCAATAACAGATACATCAGTGGCCTGCCTCACGGTGGGATGAGACAAAGGTTCAGTCTCTGATTCGTCAGAGGGCTCGCTGCCTTTGTCGCCTAGACGAGGCGAAGCCGGAGTTTCGATGGACGGCTCTACTGGCTGAGGCGGCTTACGACGGGAAAAGCGCTCCTTCGCGAGCCGTAGAATCGTGGCTGTCAGTTCTGCTCTCAGTTCAGAGCTTGGCGTAACCTTTTCCTGGCGCCGAAGAGTAAACTCATCATCCCCATCACCTTCGTCCTTGAATAGGCCAGCGGGCGGTATATGCTTCTGCCGCATGGGCCAAGCCGTCCACGTCTTTGGCGGCACCCAGACACCCTCCTGTCCATCCTCCCGTCCATCCTCCTGTCCATCCTCCTGCCGGTAAATTAGTATGGGGATATAAAAAATCAAGGCTGTCTAAAAGATAAACACCTTTTTAATGGCCAAGTCTTCGGCAGACTCTGGATTCGTCGCGCGTTTCTTCAGCGCAAAGGCATTGTAAAGGTGCACGCCCAAATCTTCATCCTGCAATTGCTTCATTGAGCGCCAAAGCATGCGCTCTTCCTCAGTCACGTAACGCCAAGTCGCTTTCGATCCTCTCCAGCGGTTTGGTCTGTTTTCGTGGAGCTCTTCCGATGCGATAGAGGCGATCTCGACGCTGTCGAGATCCCAGTTGGCCTCGTGTTGCGACATCGTGGCGTGGTGGAACTGTCATGCGCCAGGACTTGGTTGAAATCTATATATCTTGTTTAGATTGCGCATGTGACAACTTGTATCCTTGATTTCTTCATTTTAAAGAGCTCTCCGGTGATAGGCGGTGGCTGTGAGGTGAACATCCGTGGTGTTGCAAGGTGAAAGCGCAACGGGGTTTTGCCAGCCCCACGTTGAATAGCTTGCTTGGTCTTGGATGCTGAAATGCCAACCGCCAAACCTGAAGTCATGACTGCTAGCCATCATCACACTCTCGCAAGGAACTCTTGGACTGATATACTCTGAAGATCCTTCATCGAAAGATTGTATCATTTAGAACATTTAATCTATGAGTTTTGCTATACAACACAAGAAATGCAGCCCAAAATTACGCCGATGCCTCCTTCTTCATCTTTTCCTTTTCTAGTCTCCTTCTCTTTGCTCGCAACTTCTCATCAGCGGCACTCTTTTTGTTATTCGTATACTGCATCTGTTCAAACAGCTTGCGCTTCTTCTTGCTAAGCATGCCCTTGGCACGCTCAAGGTCCTCGGCTTCTTCACGCGACTTCTTGGAGTAGGCTTTGCGGGCGTCCGCCTTGGCCTTGGTCTTGGCATTGACCTTCTTGGAGTCTACAGAAGTACCCTTCATCTCGGCTTCCAGCTCCTCTTGACGCTGTGCGGCTTCGTCTTCTTCTTCGTCTTCTTTTTCCTCGTCCTCGTCAGCATCTTCGTCGTCCTCTGCATCATCCTCTTCATCGGCATCCTCGTCGTCCTCATCGGCAATATCCATGCCTTCAGCAGTCTCGTCAGCATCAGCATCCCCGATCTCCTCATCGCTATCGGCCTCAAGAGCCTCATTTTCGGGCTCTTGCTCCTCGAGAGGGACTGTGGGATCGTACGCGCCCTGCACGTTCTTCACAAACGGACTCAAGTGAGGAGGCAGAGAAGCGCCCGGAGCATACAAGTGTGCCTCCTTGAGCTCGCCATCATTGATGCTATCCCAGACCCATTGAGGTTGGATGTATATGCGACCAGGGACACGCTGGTTTTGTGTCAATTTTTGAGAAGTCTGGTTGTCTTCGCCGTCGACGTCTTCAGTAGTGACGGTCTGCACAATGGGTCTATCGACAATATGATGAGTAATGCAAGGATCCAGCTCGTCGGTGGTGAAAGCACCGCCGCCGAGAGTGGCATCCCAGCCAACACGCTTGCAACCAAAGGCCTTGAGGATGAATTCGAGAGGTTGGCGGGGAGTCTCGCGAGAAAGGTAGAAGGTGAAGTTGGAAAAGAGGGAGCCTTGACCTCTGCCACTAGCAGCGGGCTGCAGCAAGACGTCACCGCCTGGCGCAGCAGGCTCAAATTTGTCGAGAGCCCCAGAGTTGTCTTCCTCGTCTTCCTCGGCGGCAGCTTCATTGCCGTCGCCATTGGTCTCGCCGGCGGTCAAGGTCTTAACAACCTTGTTGACAGCAGCCTGGACCTTTGGGTCGGGGCGATGGGCAATGTCCTCCAGCTGCTTCTGCTCCTCGCCGCCGACTAGAGTCTTGCCCTCGAGGGTGAAGGCACCAAGCTCGGCAGCATTCTCGTCTTTGACTAGGTCGAACTTGGGAGGATACTTGAGGCCGACTGAGGTGTATAGTCTGAAGTTGATGAAGCCGAGTAGGGTCATGTAGAACTCGATAAAGGTACCCATGATGCGGAAGTCGACATCGCCAACGACGCGCTGAGTAAACTTGTAAGGAACTAGCCATAGAATCTCTTCGCCCTGAATATTAGCCTGATAGTAGATACCCTTGATAGAGAGAAACGACTTGGTGAGGCTGCGGGAGACGATAAGATAGTGCTGAAACTCGAGGCAGAGTCTTTCGCATCGTGCAATCATCTTTGCCGGAACGGTCGAGGTGGAGGGCAGATTGGCGAAGAGGAAAAGCATGGACAAGCAGTCATCCAAGTCCCTCAAAGCATCAACAAAGGTAGGGTAGCGTTCGCGGACGACATGGTCGAGAGTATAATTGGGCTTTCCAGTCTTTTCAGGACGGGCAGCGTTGCTGTCGAGACGAGCGGCATCGCTGACATCGCCACGGCCGAGGGCCTTGGAGATTTTCTTCTCAAGGGCTTTTGTGTCGCGAAACTTTTGCACAAGAGGCTCGTGCAAGAGGTACTGGATATCCTTGTAGTAGTAGAAGGTGGTCGAGGCCGTGGACGACTTGGAGACCTTCTTCTTGCTGCGAGGCTCGCGCGGGTAGATGCCCTTCCAGATGCAGAGCTTTCGAAAGTCGGGTAGGCTGAGTTGAAGTTTTCGGATTGCCTGGTTTCGGGTGACAAAGTTTTTTGAGGCGCCGGTCTCGCCTCTCCTCTTGATGCGAGCCATTGTGAGCGGTGATGGTGGTTGCGAAGAATTGCCTTGAACAACCTTTTTTACAACTGGCGGGGCGCAAGAAGTCGCGGACTGCGCTCGACGGCCCGTTCAAAAGTTCAACTTTTTTTCGCTAGAAAATTTCGTGCCGGCAGCCACCGCCTTAGCATGCTTCTAAGATAGGACTAGCGTGATCTGCTATGGCCGCTGTTGGAGCGAGCGAAGCAGAGGAGCTACCTCGGTGCGGGATTCGCGAGTATAGGAGGAATAAGAAGAATGCCAGGGGGGTTCATTATTGTTGGCTTGTCGTAGAGCCACTGTCTACTAGTTCACGTAAACCAATGCTTTCGTTTACCGTCACCAATGGCAGCCATATCGGAACATCGATGGGATGGATGCCCCGCTATATAACTGACACAGGTCCTGTGAGCTACTGGGATATGAAGACCGGTGTATAATTACGAAAAGGTGCGTTGCAATCTGAATTACAATGGATTGCTCAGTTTCTGTAATTCACGTAAGATTTTTTATTCCTCACATTTCCCGGATATTTCGCTTCGATATGGAAACGGCCGCCCATCTTGCTGGCAGCCGACTGGCTAACGCGACCCGCTAGCGCGACGACGTTGACAGGCAGGGGCCAAGTGGCCTTGACACTCTGAGCAAGCAAGCTCTCCAAACCTCGAGCTGCTCCCCCGTTGCTCCCGCGTCCGCTCAAAAACCTACCTAATCGCCACGCGGGATCATGCCATGACCACAACCATGGCGCTACGGAACAAGGCTGGCGTCTTTGTCGGCGCCGCTTTGTTGCGACTTTTCTTGTTCACCGCGTTCCCCCGCCTGCCGGACCTCTTGACGGGCCGCGTCGAGATCTCGACCCCCGTCACCAGCTTCAGACGACGTGCGTATCTCGACCCCCCCTCCCCTCTCCCCCCGGCAAACTCGATCCATTGCGCGAGCGCAAGCCTTGACGATTTTTTTTGTCTCGCAGAAGCTAACATGCCCACCCTCGGTGTAGTACAAGAGGGTCTGTTTCTATACAACCACAACGTCGATCCTTACGATGGTGGCGTCTTTCACCAGCCGCCTCTGCTGCTTCCGCTTTTTTCGCTGCTTCCCGATGTGAGAGAGTGGCCCATCTTCACAGCGATTCTATATATCCTCGTCGATCTGCTGAGCGCCAGCGCTCTCTCTACCATTGCAGACTCGGGCGAAGCCGGCCAAACAAAACATTATACCTCACCGCGACGGGCCAAGACGACCTCGGGCGTGTTCATTGCCGCGGCGTACGTTTTCCACTTCTGCCTTACTTGCGTCGCATCCGACGGATTCTGCTCCCTGGAAGCTAGATGCTAATCTCAATTGACAGATTCTTATTCAACCCCCTCACCATCGCTACCTGCCTCGGCCGCACGACCAGCGTCTTTACGACATGCGCCGTCCTCCACGCCATCGCCAAGGCGCTCTCCGGCTCGGCCTTGAGCGCCATGGTCGCTCTGGCATTTGCCTCGTATCTGTCAATGTATCCGATCCTGCTTCTGCCGCCGCTCATTATACTCGCATACGATCGTCAATCCGCGAGGCGTGCCATTGCCAGCGCGCCGACCTTTACCGCTGCGTGCCTGGGCACTGTAACCACCATCCTCGCGATACTGTTCGGCATGTCCTTTGCGCTGACAGGTAACTCCTGGGCTTTTTTCGCACGCACCTATGGCATCCAGCTGACCCTCTCGGACCTGACCCCCAACGTCGGTCTATGGTGGTACTTTTTCATCGAAATCTTTGACCCCTTTCGCGCCTTCTTCCTCGGCGTCTTTTGGCTGCATCTTGGCGCCTATGTTGGCGGTCTGTCGATTAGATTACGCAAGCAGCCTCTTGCAGCGCTCTCGGTGCTCTTGGGCATATTTGCCATCTTCAAGCCATATCCCTCGATTGCGGACACGACGCTGTTCCTCGGCATGCTCCCGCTCTATCGCCATCTGTTCCCGCTGATGCGCTACAGCTTTGTCGCTTTGGCGATTGTGTTGTACTCGTCGTTTTTGGGCCCTGCTTTTTACCATTTGTGGATATACGCGGGCAGCGGCAACGCCAATTTCTTTTACGCCATCACGCTGGTTTGGAGTTTGGGCCAAAGTCTGCTTGTCAGTGACTTGGCATTTGCGGTGCTGAGAGACGAGCTCGACATTGAGAGACCCGATTTGATTGGCAAGGAGATAAAGCAAATGTAGCGATGAGGTTGATCAAAAATACAAGAATTTAGAACTGGAATGATGCACAAGACTAAGCGTGTGGATAGTATGACGAGGGTCTCGATCCAGCTGTAAGATCATAGGCGCATGAATGGCGTTAATAAAAGTACAAGTACATTGTCTATCCAAACCATGCATGATTCACAGTACATATTATACAAAATAGGAGGGGTATAAAACTTTTGTGTGATCCTTCATCCAAGCAGCACGCTCAGTCAACCTCTGAGTCAATGTCGACAATCTGACCACCTGTTCCAGCACCAGCGGCCATGGGACTCGCAGCAGGCCGAACAGGCCCAAGAACACTATCAAGCATGGAACCGAGCTCGCCAAACTGACTGAGACGAGAGCTACCGGATTTATACGAACGCCAAATCTGCAAGCGGGCGCCGAACGGGGCGAGGCTGCGGTACCAATACACCAAGTAGCCAAAGGCAGCGCCGCTGAAGAGCAGCCCCGTCGCTAGCGACACGCTCCGTCGGTCGATGCCGACAATTTTTCGTTCATAGCGGCGGCGTGCCTCGCTGGCGTAATGCTCACCGAGAACGGGCATGTGCCGAACAATAGAGTCGAGCAGTCTGCCAGCGGCTGAAAGATGGCCGCGCCGTGGCGAAGGAACCCACACAATACTGCTTGTTGATGGAAAGGCGTTTGCCAGTACATCTTCAACGAACGAGGTGATGTGTGGAGCGTGTTCTGCCACCCAATCCTTCAAAAACGCCCGAGGCACGGGGGCCTTTAGCATCAGAACAAGATAGCCAAAAGCCAGACAGTCCAGCGAGGTTAAGCCTTGCCTCGTGCTTTGCTCTTGAAAGAAGCGCGGCGGTTTCTCCGATTTTGATAAAAGAGTTTCCAAGGTGGCCAAGCAATTTTCGGTCAGACTAAAAAGGCGAATCGCAACGGCTTGCTCAGGCGTCATTTCCTCCTTGACCGTGTTTTTGTGCTTGGACGTTCCTGGGAGATGCTTGCGAAACGTTTCCGGCAAGGCGTCTCTGCCCGCAGTGAGATGCAGACCGCCGTGAGGATCAAAGTCCGTGTCGAGCTCTGCGAGGCCGAGATGCTCGACGCGCTGGATGGCCTCGGCGCGGATCAGCGGCGGCACGGTCCACGTCAGGGGGAATCGGAGCAGCGACGAGTACGCGGGCCGCGTCACGGCGGACCAGTTGGCCGCCGAGACGTAGAGAGAGATGTCGAGCAGGGCCGAGGCGTGGATGCTGAGAAAGGCGCTGTAGGCAGCAACATCGGCCCGCTGGGTGGCGTCCAGGTCGCGGTCGAGAGCATCAGCCGGCGCCGCGTTTGAGCCGAGGTATCTTACTATCGCGGCGTAGCCGCTCGTCCAAACCCCGTCATGGTTCAAGGCGGGAAGCAAGCCTTGGGAAGCGGAGGAATCGCAGCAAAGGTCAGCAGGGGCAATTCTTCAATGTTTTCATATATGCAAGCAGGCTTGGAGAATATTGATGAAGAAATGCGATGCAGACGGCGGCGCGTACGTATTGAAGCCCACAGGGTGTGTCTATATGTGTGATGCAAGGGAAAACAGATGAACGGAACATACCTGATGGACTCACTGAGGTGTCGTTGCTCGGAACGATGCGGTAATCCTGAGAATCCCGGACCGCATT
Organism: Beauveria bassiana ARSEF 2860; assembly: GCF_000280675.1. Lineage (NCBI taxonomy): Eukaryota > Fungi > Ascomycota > Sordariomycetes > Hypocreales > Cordycipitaceae > Beauveria > Beauveria bassiana. The sequence continues at coordinate 439,561 of NW_007930838.1, read as the reverse complement.
GTGTAGATATGTGATGGCAGCGATGCATTCGGCATCAATAGAGGGGGCCCCAAAAACTGGGCCCCAAACGTGTAGCTCCAGCATCACGCACTATAGACCTGGAGAGTCTGGCAGCTGTCGTGGATGAAGCAGGTGCGATGATGAAGCCTTCTTTTGATACGCGCGGATGGGGTGAACAGGGGATCTGGCTGCTTGATAAATTTTAGCGGGGCAAGTATTTTGCGATGACCGCGCAGCCTGGGCAGTCTGGGCTTGTCGCCCCGTAAGGATTTTTTTCCCCTCTCATAATTATTGATAAGATATTAGACTCTGGCGCTTCATCTGCATGTAGTGTCACGTATTAATATGATTGATTAGTGAGATTGTTCCCCATGTCAGATCAGACCAGGTGTGCTCCTCGATCCCGATGTTGAAAGATGCTCGCGCATACACTGTTCAGCTCGCTCCCTTCCTTCATTAAGCCTGTCAATTAAAACTTTGGAAAATGATAATGCTTCACACAGAGAGAACTTTTTCCCCAATTTCAAGTTGAACCTTTTCAGTGTCTAGTTTTGAAGTCGGGGGCCTTGCAACAGCTCGTTGCCGCTGTCGGTGGCTTGCCACTGTCCCCGCCTGACAGCCTACAGGTGCCTGCTATAGTTACTGCAAAAGAGCCAAGCACTTGATCATAATACACCAAGGCCAATAATCATATAATGATTCCTGATTATGGCTATATGGCTAAAATATTGTTTATATAGTGGTCCCGATATTAGAGGGGCCTTGTTTTTCTTCTTTCAACACCCACATGGTTCTGCAGTCGCAGCCGCAGCAAAACGACTTACACGCCCTCGCTCGCCTGATGGGGGCTATAGATACCGCAATCTGAAACACGTATTATGGAATTTCGATGTATATGGTATCAACTGATGAATACCAAGTCATCTTCATTATTGGCTCCGGGGCGATGGCCGCTGCGACACCTCCTGCTCCACGTGACGCACTGCCACCGTGATGGCACAGCAGCCTAAATGGCTGAGCGATGGTCACGCCGATCGAAGAGGGGTAGAATTTGGCGACCATGATATCACGTTCCATTACAATCAAATCAGCCATTGAGATTGTACGGTTTTGACTTGATGCATTTTCCAGCCACAACTGTTCCCCCGACTGACAAGTGCAGAGATAAATAAACGGCAACAAAAGGGGGGTTTGTTGTTCCAACAATTTGAAGAAACCAAGTACGATCGCGCGCGACCGCAGAATAACACTATCTCGATTAGAATATGAGGTCTCAGATCATACGATTTACACTGCCATCAGATGCTACCGTCTCAGTAGGCACCTTTGACGACTTGCGCGATGCAGTGGCGAAAGCCGGCGCTCTCAGCCAGTACTTTGGCTACTCTGTCTCGATGCGAAAACCCATGCGGACACGGAAACGGAGACACGAGATTACCTGGATCATACGTAAGTAATATCTCTGTGGATCTGAAGGGGTAGCATGTCCCATTTTGCCAGTTGATTCCCAGTGAAGAGAAGACCGAGAACACGACGAGTAGTGTTGATTAACTCGCCGTTCTTTGCTCGAATAGAGTGGCCGCAGGAACCGAAATGGGACACGCCCCTGCGTGAATCGTTCCGAGAGCTCGTTGACGGCGAGATTGCCGATGCGACCGTCGAGATGAACGGTAGCAACCACGACGACTTGCTTTCGGGACTTGATGCTCCCGTGTGCGAAGTGGTACGTGTTCAACGTTTTAGCGCAGTTGGCGCACCGTTTTAGTCAAGGGCCGTGCGTGCTCCTCGACGATCAATGATGGTAGCTAATAATAGAGGCCGTCGTTTGGCAGGCGGCTCTACGATTCAAACAGCACACGCCGGTTCTGGACGATGCCATTCTTGAATCTGTGCACAAGTTGTATACAGACTGCTTCGACATGCTAGGCTTTGTCGGCGGCGACTGGGGCTTCGCGACCAACACGACACTTGTCAAAGGCGAGACGGGGCCTTCTTCTCTGCACGCCGTTCGTCTGCCGCGAATGGACAGGCTGCTGTCGGTTTTCATTCTTGGGTGGGAGAGCATTGAGGTAAGGTTTGGCATTCATCTTTGCTTTACTGATTCTCTGGTCTCATTAATCGACTGATCCGGACTGTCTAGTTGCATGAGGACGCGACAAAGACGGCACTATTTGCCGAGGATCTTGGCAATCTTGGTCCACATATAGACAGAAGCAGTGGTGGGTGGTATGTCACGTTGCAAAAGCACGAATAAACGAGGTTCGCCTTCACCGTGAGGTACAAGGGCGACATGTATCTTTTTTAATCCGGCAGCCAGCCAAACATTTACTAGTAAACGGCCTGTCATCGAGTCATGGCCGATTCCCCAGAGCAATTTATCGCCTAACGAAAGGGAAAGCCGCACAGAACCGTACGCCCTGTTGTTCAGCTCGCGGCGTTCGGATTTGCCAGGCGAGGGAGGGTCGGTGGGTGACCAGTCAAGTCCGCTAGACGTCCAGAGACCGTGAGGAACAGGTACTGGCTTCACATGACCTGTCCAACCCAGAGGCATGTTTGTCTTGCTCATTTCTCATGAACTTAATTTTCCCAACCTCCTCCTGCTTAATCGTGAATAAACTCTATCGGCATCTTGCTTCATCACACTGCGGGTGGCTGTCGTCACAACTCATGCGACCCCAGTCCCTGGGCACACGTCGGATGAACCAGTTCGGGCGAGTCAGGCGGGCAAGCCACCCATGTTTGGGCAGGGCGCACTGTCAATCCATCCCCGAAACGGTTTTCGGGGCTTCAAGTTGCCAGACGACTAGGTATTTTTATGTGGCGTGATGCTTTTGGCAACAAACGACAGAGTATCGGCGCCCAAGCAATCTCGCTAGACCGGCAGAAAAGTTCGATCGATGCATAATCGTCCCATTTTTGTTTTTTTTTTTTTTTTCAGCTGGAGCCGGTTCACAAAGTTGCCAAAAGTTTGTAGATTGCCTCTGGAACTGGATCGGTTGAAGAAAGGGGAGAGATGACAAAACGAGCGAGGGGTGGCGATTTTTTTAGTGTAATCGGCCGAGTTACCAGCGCACTTGCCTCAACGCAGACTAGTAGGAGCAATCCAGGAACACGAACCAGGTACAGGAGGCTTAAGAGAAAGCCAAGTCGGGAGACGTGGCAAATCTCAGGGGTGGACTACGCTCGGGAAACAAGTTGGAAGACGACTTGAAGCTGCTTTGTGGAGTATCATCTCTTGGTTCTTGCATAGTTTAATTCTGAGGAGAAAGAACCTGCAGAAGTGGCTTGTCGTCTTCTGCAGTCATGAAATTAAGAGTTTCGACAGCAGGCCGTTTCCGTGCACACCCTCCCTGCTCTCCGCAGTGTCTGATATCGTGGTCGCCGATGTGGGCTTTTTTTTTTTCAGGGATCCGGTCGCCGCGGTGGATTGCTGCAGGCAAGGAGATTGCCATCAACATGTCTGAATTTTTCTCAAAGCCATCGTGATATTCCTTCATCCCTTGCCAATTTACGGAGTACTACCTGCTGTGTTGGAACTCGGCAGCCACGACATCCCGGCATATCTCACGATCCCGGATAAACGATATAGGCAGGATCAGGTATATGCAGTCTCTTCCCCCTTGGAGTAGCACGCAGGTTCATCACGGGCGGGGCGTCGTGCAGTAATATCATATAGTTATTATTTCAGGGAGAGGTGTCTGCATCGCAAGTAATCAGCGAAGGCCGAACAACTGGAAATAGGGGTCGTGATGATTACGAGAAATGCGGTGTAGTTGCTAGTTTGGTTACTTGTACAAAAAGTCCGAAACATGGCTGGAAGAATGTATCCCTTTTTTTTTGCCACTGCTTTGCGTCAAAGCCCATGTCGCAAGGGAATATTACGATAATACTGGTCATTTCCCCACGTGCAAGTATAAATCTTATTAAGAAAGAAAAAAAAAAAGAGCATCCCACCAAGGCCCCCTGTCCGGTACATCAGCCACCGCAAACTGGAAATGAGCGGTACCAATGAGCAGTCCCAGTACCACAACGTCATCGATCGGCGTTTTGGGGAGGGGATTGATGAAGCGCTTTTTCTCCTGTCGGGATTTTTTGTTCTTGTTTTTCTCTTCGTCGGACCTCTGTTTTCAACTTGAAACACCCGGGCGCCGATGGACGCGCGATGCCCGTTTTCCTCTTCCCTGTGAGACTGCATGCAAGCCACTTACTTGCCCCATTGGCCAAGGGCAACAACATGCATAGTCCCTTTTCAGGCGTTTCCGATGGGCTGCGCGAACCAATTTCCCTCTTTCTCGGCCTTTTGGTCTTTTGTCCGCAGAACCTTTTACCGATTTGAAGAACTGGCCGCGCGTGTGACCTTGTTTCAAACGACAGGGCGTTGCGCGCGCGCGCGCGCAACGCCGCACAGCAGAGACAAAAAAGGGCTGCGGAACTGACGCCGCATGCTTCTACTCAGTAGCCTCATCTCGTTGCCGGACCTGCAAGGTGCCATTGTCACTTTCCGGTGAGGCGTTTTTTTTTATATCTCGCACGCCAAAGAGAGCAGGTCTCATCCGCTCTCCTTGGCCTACATGACCACATTGGCATCGTGACGTTGAGACGCACGCGGCCATTGCCCCCCCTCTCTCTATCTCTCTCTGTAAACAGCTGTAAAGTGGCTTGCAAAGGCCGCTGGTGGATGAACAGGTCCCGCCCAAAGAGGCAGCTCAGCCGGCGAGACCGAGTTACGTGGTTTTTTTTCTGATGCAAGTATTAAATATCCTGCCGACTCCTTCCCAAGTCATTTTGATTTCCATCATGATGGGCGTAGGCTGCCGGCCTGGCTGCCTCACACCCCGCGCGCGCGAGCGCACGTTTCATCCTATTCCATTTCCGGCGACTAGTATCTCTGTGGGAGGAGAAGATGGGCATTACAATGGTCCATCATTCAGACCAGTCATCTTTTTTTTTTTGGTTGTTTCGCTGGGCTGCTTGGCAAAAACTCGGCCAAAAAAAAAAAAAACGCTGACTGTTACATGCGCCAACCCCAGTCCTAAAACAGCGCGGGAAGAGGGGCAGATAGATCGACGGGCCTGAACTTTGTTTTGCTTGCCCTCGCAGATGCAACTCTAATAAACTACGGATACGGAGTAGTAGGCCAACTAGCTTTGTGTGCCTGCTGGGACGTCGTGAAGAGGGAAAGGAAGCAACAACCGGCAAAATTGGGAGGGAGGACGCAAGACGTATGTACCCCGCCCCAGCGGCTGCAGGCAAGCTGTAGACGGACTGGACAGAAACATGGCTTGATCGTCTCGCGGGGGTGGCAGACGGAATGGCTGGCTGGCACCTGGGCGAGGCTGACTTGTTCAAGTAAGTCGTGAGAGACACGAGGTCCTTTGTTCCGCTGTCTCACAGCAGAAAGCGTCAATCCCAAGCCCCCAAGGCGACCAAACAGACCGACCTGCATATGCAACACTCCATGATGAGTGACCTAGGCCTCCCAAGTAAGACACAGCAACCAAGAGGAGCAACAAATTGAGGAGCCACAAAGTGAAGAGCAACAGATCTTGTACCTTACCAACGTCTACACCAAGTGATCAGTCGAGCAGGTCTTTATGTGAAGAAATTGTGTTGGATATTTCCGTGCTCTATATGCCCCCACCCCGAATGTGTGTATCATGAATGCTCTCCGGTATCGTGTAAACGCCTGACTGCAGGGCAACAAAAAAAATACTAGCCTGCGCCAGGATGTCTAATAGTACAAGTGTATAATGTGTAAATCCTCCTCGTCCAATGAAAGCAAGTGAAAGGGGACCGTGCTGTCCTTCCTCCGTATATTATGCACGCTCCTTGTACAATCTTTAATGTAGAAAAAAAAAGAAATAAAATGGGCAAAAATGAGATGCAAGACAGCCAACAAGGCTTCGAGCCAGCGAAGATGGTGTAAGATGCTGAATGAAAACAAGAGGAAAACATGGGTTGCTTGGTCCAGAAAGAATTGGCCTCGATGAGAGTTCAAGGACACGGCTTGACAAATCATAACATGGGCCAGTTCAGAGAACTGCCCATGACAATAAGCAGATATTTCCGCGCCCAGCAGCTCAGGCGAGAAATGGGGTGGCGTGTCGAGGGACCATTGTCTGTGAACATGACGGAAGGGAAAAGTCCCATGTCAGGTTGTGGAGGCGGTCTTGGAGGGCAGATGACCAAATATGCAGGACAAGAGACAGCGAGGCGCCTGCAGCCAACAGGGAAGAGTTTTGATGCCGCGCAGCAGGCAGGCTGAAGGCATGCATGTCGACCTGCAGGTGTGGACCCGCAGATGCAGTGGTCGAGTCGAGGGCTGATCAAGCCACCAAGCGTGAGGTGGAGATGATTGTCCATATGCGAAGATGTTGTCGTGGGCATTGTGGGCTTGAAAGTAAAGTCCATTGTTGCGAATATCCGAAGCGTGACCGAGTCGTTATCGAGGTGTTGGTGAGCCAGTCGAGAGAGTGTCTACTTTGGCAGAGGTGGCAGAGGGCGGCTGGGAGGAGGCCCAGGGCAGGGAGGAAGGTGAGAAGGACGCTGAGCAGGCATGTTGCAAGATGGTTTGACGAGTCTATGCAGATGCTGTGTTGTAGTGATGATTTGTTTGTTTGCGAACGGCCGGTTGTGGAGGTTCGCAGGTGGTAAGGTGGAAGTTGTGGTGGTGTAAGTAGCAGAGTGCTTGTGCGTAGCAGTGTTGATGATGTTGATTGAGGATGCGAGAAGTAGTGCAAGTAGAACTTGTAATCTCTTTGAAGAGGTGCTTGTGGATGTTGTATCGTGGACGGTAAAATTGAACATCGGAGGAGGTGGGAGAAGTAAGCCTTATGTATTCAACAGGGCCGCGAGATGAGCACAAGGAGCCAAAGGGCGAAAAAGGCAGGGCCAAGGCAGTTAGTGACCAGTGGTCTGACAGGGGGGAGGGGAGGGGGGAGGGGGGTGCAGGTAGGCTACCACAGAATGTAAAGTGGTGCGGAATGACGGAGTGGGTTGTACGGCGTCTTTGGGGGGGGGGTAAAGGCAGGGGAGTGAGGAGGGACATTGTCAATAGGACACAGCCAGCAAGACCTGTTGAGTGTGCGATCAAGCGCCCCCAACGCCCACTGTAGGTAGGTAATTCAACTACGGGGTACCGGTTCTGCATGTACCTACCAGACCGCCTCCAAGGAAGGGGTGCGTACAAGCGTACAGGCCAGCAGCGGAGAGAGGGGCGTACATTATCATCTACAGGCGCCCCGACGGGGCTGTCTCCCCTCCAGCAAACACCCTCAACGCTATTCGCCCTACTTCTTGGGGGTACTATTTACCCAGGTAGAATATTAATACAACAACATCATGCTTTCCAGTACCACGACTACGGATACGAAATAAATTATGAGGTGCTATTCAACACAACAACTCTCTGCCGTGCGAGCCGCATCGTTGCCGTACCCGTTGCAGTCCCCGTCTTCCCCATACGTCTTGTACCTATGCGACGATTGATAGTCTGGCGTTATAGCCACAATGTCGTATCATGCTCTGATGCGTACATATGCACCTTGACTTTATCGCTAACAAAATGGTAATAGAGACGTATGTATGACTTGGTTGTCAGCCACGTAATTTTCTCGCAATCAAGCACCTGTAACAGCCGCCAACAACTGCTTACTAGTACGTCTCCAGAGCTCGACCGCTGTGAGTCTGTGACGCGGTGCTCAGAGCCAGTGGAGCCCTAGAAGGAAATTGAAACAGGCGCTATCCCCACTCAACCCACCCCTGGGTCATGGGCAAAAGAATGACGAGGCAAAAAAAAAGAAAGAAACGCAGTCAACGAGAAACCACGCGGCGCAAGGAAAAGAAGAAAAGAAAATCAATATTATCAGCGTGGCCTTGAAAAGCAAGCCAATAATTGAATCAAAAAATTGGATAAAAATATCGTCATACTTGTCTTACCTACGCCTCACCACGCGGCGCCCGTGACTTGCACCAAAGCGTGCAGGGGTCTCTCCTTCTGATGTGGTAATCTCACCCGTTAGTTACAGCGCCCGCCTTGACCGACCTGCTGATTCATCGTGTTTCCTGCTGTTACACAAAGCGCCTACAGCCAGCCATAGTTACCTAGTCACACTACAAAGTATTGCGCCTCATCTCCAAGACACATCAGCCCATATCATCGAGGCAGCAGCCACCTGATAATGGATTATACATGGCATTCAAACAAAGCAATACACATTTCATCATACGAGGAACAAGAAAAAAAGGACGAAAATGCCAAGAAGTAGGAGCGGTGCTGTATCATGCTGTCCGTCAAACGCACGCCCGGCTCCATGTGACTCGTTTCCTTTCATACAAACGCGTCCCAACGACTTAACTGTCAGGCAGCGCAAAAGGACGTGTGTCACTTGTATCAGAATCTACGTATTCTATTTTTGTTCTTATTCTCTCCGTCGACACGGTTGTTCTCTCTCCACCCGCTCAGCCGTATTCCGTCCAGGCACACCGTCACAACGAAACGATACCAGACAAGCTCACCATCAACTTCTCAGCCATCCTGCCGGCCCAACTAGTCGCGACCAGGCCTTCACACAGCTAACCAGCGGGCAAGAAGGGGGCTAGGGGTCGATGCCCAGCGTCGCATTGCTGTGCTTGATGGCGATAATACGGCTTCCCCTCGTCCTCCGATTGACCAACGAGGGACAATCTGTGTACGGATAAATAGGCATTGCAAAGGGCCAGCCCGGGCTTGGACTAACGTCTGGGGCGTTGGCTGTAGCAAGGAGGGCCTCACCCTCGGCCCTACACAAACACAGACACACATGGACCAGCAAAAAGCGTTACGCGCCAGAACAACAGCCAGCCCCGAGATGGCTTAGACTCAGGTACCGGCACGGTTCACACCGCCCGTCCACGACACCCGAAGCAGCAGCTCGGCCTCTACAAAAAGGAGGAGGCTTCGAGCCTACTGGTAGAGACGCAACGAGACGTGAAAGGAGTCAATTTCGACCCGCTGTCAAAGCAGCCAGATCGGGATAGCGGGGAGGGCGCCCAACAACCACGTCTCTCATCATCTCACCTCCGGATAAAGGGGTCCTTGCTCTCCGTACATACCGGCTTTTGCCTCACTAATTGCATCAAAGCCAGGGCTATGTGTCCCAAACTTCTGGTCGACGACCCTGCTCGCCTGTCTGTAATTGCGCCTCATGTGGAAACCAAGCGCACACCCCTTGCCAACACGCGAGTAGTTTGATTGCCAGTCCACTTTGAAGCTTCTCTTCTCCACTCAATGGAAGGCCCGTGGAAGTTTTTTTTTTTTTTTTTCCCTTGTGAGGCTCTGACTGCCAGGTTAATTCACCCCGCCACTGGGCACGCAGCCCAACTAACCTGACGCAGCTAATCAAAGATGCGCCCATTGTCCTCTGGCAAGGCTACGAGTAGGTACGAGTTGGCGAAGACGGTAGACGGCAGACGGCAGACGGCAGACGGCAGACGAATGAGAAGTCCCTGTGGGGGTAAAAGGTAATTTGCCTTGTGGCTTGTGGCACGAGCTACATAGTTCTCTGCACTATATGGTTGGGGGGCCTTGCGTGACCGCCGTGTCGGTAATCAACAACGCTCAACTGTATAATAAACTTTTCGTACTGAGTACGATGTGAGTGCTTGCATGATTCGGCGAATGGCCGGTGACGCAAAACGTGTTGAAGCATTTGGCCCTCACGATACGGAGACCCTAATTTCAGCATGCAAGGCTGGTTGACTATTTTGTTAGTACCGACTCCCGAGTACATGAGAGGCTCGGCCTCGGATGTCGTGGTGCCCGCCCTTTTGACCGTTGGTGTCTGATGCATTCCTCAATTGTTACCGCATGAAACGTACTTGTTCAGCTGGAGCTAATACAAGACACAACTACATGATTGAGCCACATTGTGCTGGAGTGTCGTTACGAATCGCGTTCTTCCAACTTGGTTGACTTGCTTTTTTCTAAGTGGCCAACGCTGGTGTTTGGTCCGAGAATCGACGGCTTGCCCCTTGGGAAGCCGGGTACCTGCCAGCCTGCACACGGACAAAAAAGGAATTATCGACAGCCACAACTAAACACCGGCCTGAATTGGCGCGGGAAGAAAAAAAAGCGTCGTTATGTGGCTCATTGATCCAGTCAGTGTGATATTGGGTTCAATCCAATCCATGCACAGCTGGGCGGGAAGAAGGAAAAAGAAAAGTGATAACCTCATTACGGGCAAAGAGCCGGCGCAAATAGCGGCTGACATTGGATTCAGACTGCGCGAGCAAAATAGATTGAAGATGTGCATCTCGCTTACGATTAGCAAAACCCCCCTTGCCCTCCTTGATGACGGTGCTCGTTTGTCACTTTTGTTTCATCACTTTTGTCTTGTGTCATCTGTCGGCCTACAAAGTCCAATGCCAATCAGATACCTGGGGCCATGTTCGATTGCCCCAAGAGATTGCGGGGTTGCAACTTGCTCTTTTTGGCTCTACTTCGCGCTCTCTCTCTTGCCTGATTTTGGAAAACCTTGTCGGCTGTTGGCCATTCTTGTTTGAGAAATGAAGCCGAAAACCAAGCTTTATTAGTAAAAAGCACGGGCAGCGTGTGCAGTGACGAGCTCGTATAATCCCTAGCACGCGCCCAGTCTATGACGGCGTACTTGATCATGGTCTTCTTTTCTAACTTTTTTTTTCGCCCTTGACCGATGCTTACATGTTTGCATTGATGAACAGGTCAAGTGATTGAAGACTGATACAAGCATCAGAAACTCTGTTCGTGCGGGATAGGCCGAGCAGGATGATGATGAAAGAGGGCTGCAGGCTGTTGAGTTTGTCCATTGGACGAGAGCCTATTACCTTATTTCCATGCGGCTCGAGTAAGCCGGCTCGGTCCAATTAGACCCTGCAACAAAGAGAATTTTTTAGAGTTTTTTCACTTTCTTCTTCAAAAGTGCCATTTTGCCGCCCTCCCCGCGCCCCCGCGGAACGTGAAACACGGTTTTGCCCAGGGCCGGCAGCCGTTGGTTACCTATTTACTGTTCCAACTTTTTTGGAGGTTTGCCGACGGCCGGCCGGCCGGCATGGCATCGCCGTTTGTCAATGCGGGATGTGATGGCCCAAATTTTTTTTTTTTTTTTTTTACCTCTTTTCGCGCGTTATCGCCGTCGCTGATTCCGCGAATATGCCGCACGCACAACAATCTACCTCTTTTTTCCTTGGAATTGATGGGGGTGGTTTACCGTATTCCATACCTTTTTGGACCATGTTTGTAAACTGCCGACCGGTCGGTGCGTTTTTCTCCCCTTTGATTCCTTGCAACAAGGAAAAAAAAACTAAAAAATTTGCAGCATAAAAACGAAATCTCGGAACTAGACATGGTTGAAGGAATTCCCACAAACGAATTTCGGCATCTCCATGGAAAAAGCCAAGACCAACAAGCTGCCAACTCACACACACACCCCCGTTTATTTTGTCCGGTGATAATAATCTAGTGTGCATAGTGAAAATCGTGACAAGGACCGGTCGCGCGCAAGCAGCACCATTATCACGGAAGAAAAAAAAAAAAAAAAAAGAAAGAAAGAATGCTGTCCGTATGCCCCCCCCCCCTTCCCAGTCCCTGCTAGTCTCAACAACCAACCACACGTACACGCACGCTCCCCTACCGCGACTTGAGGATAAGCCTCATGATTGCACTCTCGACGGAGACGGAGGCCGACGGCAGCGTCATCAGGGCCCCCTAAACTGTAATCCGTAATCCGTACAGATGACAGAAAAGCCGTTCGGTTGGCCCCGTTTCTGACATGCAGCGGCGCCCAACCATGTGCCATGTGGCCGTTCCTCAACCTGTCGCCTCGTTTCGTTTTCTTCGCCCAGGCTGCAGCTAAATTATCAATAGCTGCTGGCGGCCCCCCCCCCCTAAAATCATCAATGAGCACCGGCCTAGCCACGTAGGATATGAATGCGACCCCCCTTCCACCTGCCTGCTGCTTTTGCTGCGTGGCCAGCCTTACCGCATGTTTTGGCTGGCTGGCCGTGGGGGGGCGGCGCCGACCAGCGGCATTGCTGGCAGCAATGACACCATTTTTATTTTATTTTATTTTATTTCATTTTAGTATTATGTTTTTCAACTCTTTTGTTCGGCTGCGAGCTAGAAGAGGTTAAAATCCGGTGCGCCGTTAAATTCGAACAATGAGACCTGCTGCCCCTCGCTTCTTGTTCCCGAGTTCGTTGTAGCGCCAGAGGATTCCAATGTCTTGCTTGTCAGCTATCGATGCTCACTTTTTTTTGCCTTTGTAAGCTGCGCAGAAGATTTCCCGTCCTTGTCTCGGATTTGTTGCTCAGAGGCAAAAGCGCAGGCTGAAAGTTTTCTCACTTATACAACAAACTTATCGAGGGCTGGCTGACAGGAGTGACTTTGTTCTCAGGTATCGGTCCACATTACACCCCCCCCCCCCCCGGTCTGCCTCTCTAATCCCCTCTTTTATTTGTTGGCAATAGCTTCTTCTTATTCTTCTAGTGAGTCACTGCGAAGCTTATTATTCGGCTTTTTTTTTTTTCCTCAACGGTAGGTATCCTTATCGAGATGATTTGCACGGCGGGCTCGGCAATGGAAGAAGGACAGGTACTTGTTAGCGTCACGAGGCAAAGTAAAGTTTCGGATGGAGCCACTAAAACATTGGCAAAAGCTGGTGTCGATGCCTAAACAACGAACAACAATAAGTGAAACTAAGAAACTAGTTGCCGATCCGCAACATCGAATTCGTCAACCATCAAGTCGGTGAGAAGAAGAAGAAGGGTATTTTACACGAAGGAGCTCACATGAGTTGGCAGATATGGCGCCATGGCTAAAACCTTCCAGAAGGGCAGCCTTGATTTTTGTTTTCTTTCCCTACCCAGTCAAGCTCGTTGCGCTCTTGTCTCTGCGTTGCATTGCAGGACGCCTTTGTACCAGTAGACGAGTTTACACATGCACGCAACAAGTTCCCCTCCTTCAGCATGCAGTTTGTCGAAGGGGGGGTTGGGGGGTGTAATTTTTATTGTGATTAGATGGACAGCCCGCAAAAATGCATCTTGTGGACAACGGCTCTTGTAGTCGAAAAAAAAAATGAGCACATCATTAAACCCCTGCGACGATGACGCAGGAAATACGAAATCTGGCCTCAGGGGGGGGGGGCCTCCTTACTAGCAACCTTGCAACCCCAGCCTTGTAAATACAATATTCTCCTGTATTAATCATTCTGCTCGATGCGAAAAAGGCTATTTTCGGATTTTTAGTCAAGTCATTGTACCCGCGAAATTGCGCTGTTGGACGCTTGAACTTGTCATTTTCTCGAGTCACGATTAATATATGGTACCGAAACGCAATAATGCAGCTCTGATTAATGACCAGGCAGTACTACATGATTTTCCTCTCTCTCTCTCTCTCAAGTTACAGATTACTGAGGAACACCCTGGATTCTGGGTTTCATGCGCTCTAGCTTTCCCGTCAATGGTGCGACCAGCAGCCAACGGGCAACGACATATCAACAGGAAAAGGTTTGAGAGACTTTTCTCGTGATGACTGCTTCTGCCAGGCAACAAAGATGTCATCTGCCAATTTTGAACCAATCAAAGCCCTGGGCCTCAACCGATGCTGGCTCGTGGCTTCAAAATTGGTTGCCTGACAGATCAAGTATTAATCCTGGGCGTTCATCAAGTTGGCCCCAACCATCTCATCTTTTTCTGTCGCCCAGCGAGCTTGGACCAGTGTCTCAATCAGTTTGGGGGCTGGGTAAGGAGTCCCATGCAAGCCACTCATTTCGGAGGTTTTTTTTTCTTTTTCTGCGCCTGTCTCTCTCGTAGTGAGTTGCGCAATGACCATTATTTGTGTCAGCTTTGATACCTTGTTCTCCTGGTTCATGATTCGTAACACTTTTCCCCACGCGAATGCAGGTTTGCCGATTTGCTAGGGGGGAGGGACCATGCAACGGATGCCTGCTCGCGTCATATACATGAGCCAAACCTTGACAATAATACACAAAAGGGTATCTAAACAAATGGACATGTTCCGTAACTTATTATAAATACAAACAGTATATCAGAAGGATTAGTCTACCGACGCAAAGTAGCTCTCAAAATGGGTTTTCCGGAAATTGCGGCGCCAACTTGGGAGCTCTTGGCAATCGAGGCCTGCCTGGCTCGAGATATTTATCCGTCGCCGTTTGTTTTGGTCATGGAAAGATCATTCCGCGGCGCAAGGTCATGAGAATCCCCGCAGCCAAAAGAATAGGCATTACTCATCAGTTTGGACGGAACCAATACACAGCTGTAGACTCAAATCCTTTCGTTGCGCGATCACGGTGGGCATTGATTAGCACGTCCGCCTGCCCGAATTCTCCTTGACATTTCCATGCAAAGCTGGTTGCCAATCTAACAGTAGCTCGGCCACTAATGGCGCCTCCCGCGCGTAGCTATTTACAGATGACCAACTGAAGAAGTATAAGCCACAATAAGCCACAGGCAGTGTCAACTACAACAAGCGTGGCTTTACATGACATGCATTTCATGTCTCGCGGCTTGGCCCTGCTTAGCTTGGCTCGAGTCCGGCTTACACGGGAAGGGTTTTTTTGTTTTCCTTAGATACTGCGTGCCTTTTTTTTTTTTTTTTTTTTTTTCGCCTCGAGCAAGATAGAATGTGGAATAACTTAGAGATAGCTGGTCCCCTCCTACGGGCACCACCCGTGATGAAACGCTACGGCACTCTTGTGCACCCCGGCTGTGCCGAGTAGCTAGCTGGGGGGGCTGGCATCTGCCACTGCCAACTGCCGCCGTTGAGTGTGGGTGGTGGTGGTAAAATGCTGATAATGCATCCCAACTCGTCTAGGGTCCGCGCCATGAGCCAACGACGACGGAAAAAAAAAAGTCTGAATTCCGGCATTCATGGCTTGAGCTTGCCCCCGTTCGCCGCCACCAGTCGAGTTTCTCATCAGTCGTTTGACTCTTCACACAATGGTACGTTCGCCTGGTGGCGCAATGTGCAAGTGCTTCATCGGCTTACACGCTATGATGCCCAGTTGTTTCCATCCTCCAATGGCACACTGCGACAAACGAACAAGTGGCGCAGTGGTCGGATGAAATTAATCTATCCGTCTCGAAAATAGTGTAGTTGCCAATTTCAGAGCGGGTGAGGCGCTGGGCGAACATGGGACACAGAGGGAGAGGGCGTCGCTCGCTGTTCTTCCCACGTGGTTGTCAGGGGTTCAATCAAGTGTTGCATATTTCATCATGATGGCTGCTTATTATTACGCGTAATGCGCGATGCTTGCTGCACGCTATTATATACCAGTACGTCTGAGGCGTCGTCCAAACAGCCTATTCAGCCTTTCCGCCCGACAATGGCGCAGGGGCAACAGAAAGGGGCGTGTGCCTCTCTGCTTGCTCGGCCACTCGAGTTTGGTTATGGTGCAGTGATCAATATGATTCATTACACAAGAATCCGCGGCCACGAAGCCACGACCAGAAATCGTCGCCCTGAGACAAAGGGCGTCCATAAGTCCGCGGCCGAGCCAAGGGTTCGCCAATAGGTGCAGGGCAGACTTTTCGGGCGGGAGAAATCTGCAGTACCACCGCAACTCGTATGATTACTGCTGGGTTGCGTGCATACGTGCAAGGTCGACCCCCCCTCACATCGCCGCTGATGCCGACAGATCGCCCATCCTGTGGTCTGATGTGGGAAAGAGGGCGGCATGCTTTATCAGGCGGGCCGAGTAAATAACTAGGTAACGGTGAATTTGGGCAACCTGACGGCCGCTACTACCAGTACACACACCAAATCTCCGCCGGCCCGAAGCTCCGCAATAATCTGACTGTTGTGAGATGTGTGACGGTAAAATATGGTACGTTTGATCGAATCAAGTCTCCAGCGCCAGTGACATGATTTGGTACATATGGCTGAATGCGGGGGTTTCAAGGCGCGCCGCCCGATTTGCTTACAGGGGAAGGAGGGGCAGAGAGGTTGGCGGCGAGGTTGACGCGCGCACGCATTGCCGTGATTCGTGGCGCACCGTGTGATCACGAGCAGGGCAGTAAAGTGATGAAAGAGATGAGGTGATATGAGACTACGAGTATGGCATCTGCAACGACACATCATGTACCACAAAGCCCAGTTTTGGGGCGTTGCCCGACGCCTTTGATGCCGGTACTTTGGCATCAAGTACCTCTCCGCCCTCCGATGTCGATGTGATTTGTTTCCGATCAAGACATCGAGTGTAAACTAGCACCCTGCCAAACAGTCTGGTCATCTGCCCACTAGGGCTGCGTGATGAAGTGTCAAAACATGCCAGAAAAAGCAGTCGGAAAAGGTCAAATGTCAGCATATGCGTCGTACGATGGCGCTTCAATGCAGCAAACTGGTGCCCGCCATCATCTTTGAAATTCACAACCTTGGGGGTGGGAAAAAGCCTCGATACCAAGTTCAATACATCAGCGCGCATTGAACAGATGCGAAACTGCATGGCTTCACAGTGGGCAGACCCTTTTTCTTTCTCTTTCATGCGGCGCAAGACATGCATGCATACATAGTCCGAGCGGTGCGAGAAGGGGCAACGCCGACAGCCTTTTTTTTTTGTTGTCTCTTTGAAGCAATGCAGTCATCGCGGTAATCAATGCTTGGCATATGCCGAATTGTCTCTGTAAAAATGTGCTTTAGTTTTTCTTCATCAGTTAAAACTATGCAACCGAAATTCTGCACGCGACGCATCGGACCGAAAATAGAGCGAACCCGAAAAGCTTGTAGACACCATGAAACACTAGCATCACTTTTAAACTCTCGTAACGCCGACTTAGCAGTCAAGTCTATTTTTATTTCGCCTTTTTACACGACTTTACGCGTTCTTCACCCTGTCTATTTTCCGGCGCCGAGCGCAGCTCAATCACCAATCGGTGTTTCAAATCATTATCGCGCAACGCAAGCATCGATTTCAAAACGGGGGCACGGCCGGGACTGATCCAAGAAAAAAAGGTTCTCGCTGGCGGAAATAAACCCCTTGGCACGAAAATCTTATTCTGCTTGTCCAATGACGGTGTCTTCTCACTTGAGCGCTTATGCAATGCAAAACGGCCGTCTACATGCGCAAACCCGCTGCATCAATCATCAGTGCTGATCTTAGCGTTTGCGGATGCAATCCAACAGTTACGACCCTTTCTTTCCTTGTCGTCCAAGTCTTCTCCAAACCTTGTTGGTTGTAGACACCCGACGCCCCCTCCAGTTCGACCATGATGTGTCCAGCCTGCCTATAGGACAAGACGCTGATCCAGCATGACACTCTAACAACTCATGGGGCTGCTGTCCCATGATGCTTCATGCGCGACGCGTAAAAGACTGTGCATTTCTGATGATGGCCATGCATCAAAAGCTAATGCGTACAGGGTCAATCTTCACCAAACATAGCAGTTATGCAGCAGGCCTTTACGTTCATATGACGTTGAAATCTCGGTGAAAGCATAAAATCATCCCCAGGGGTCTCGGCAATCGCTTGCCTCGTGACGCCGTTTCATCATCACCAGTCGTCATGTCATGCTTCGTCAGCCGGCATTTGGGTAGATGTTATCCAGTTCTCCATTTTCGCTTGCCCAGTAGTTGCGGTGCTACCAGGCGGCGTTGACTTATTAGACCTCGTCGCGGTATCCCGTCTCTTAACCACCAAGCAGAGAACACGCCCGTAGATTGCGAAGCCCTCGTATGAAACGTCCATGGCCATTTTCTTCTTGTCATCCTCGCCATCTTCGTCAGATCCCTGTCCTGGAATCTCGCGCCGTCGTTTGGATGGCGGCTCCTCACCGTCGGAATTCAGCTCTATGGCAACTCCTTCTGCCTCACCATCACCAGGTGCCGAAGCATACTCGCTAAGACCTCTGCCACGCTTGGATCCGCCTTGCGCATCGGAAGTCGGGATGGCCGATAGGTCAATGTTTTCTTCGTCATCGCTGTCTTCCTCGATGCGTATGGGAGCAAAATCTGCATTGCTTACACCAAGGGGTTGGTCATTTGTCTCGTCGATGAGTTTGGTTGCATTCGACTGCATCATCGTCGGGCCTTTTTCTCTAAAGCGTTTCTTCTTGGTGAGCAACGAATGTCGCGTGCTTGTTTCGGTGAGAAACATGGATACTTCAAAATCATCTGCGAACTGTTAGCCCAGTGTCAACCCGCGTGAGTTGGACTGGTAGCCAACAGACTAGCATACCTTTCACAATCACGTCCTTTACTCGAGACTTTTTAGACGGCTTTTTCTTGGCTCTCTCGCGTTCTTTTTCCTCTCGCAGCTTCGGCAACACTAGTGGGCGCACAGCTTCTATCACCCGCGCCAGAGTCTGGTGCCTCGGATGCAGCAGCCAAGATTGCGCAAGCGCTGGGCTATCGAGGTATATCCGGCATTCTAGAACAGAATACTTGGTAATTCTTAGATATCGCCGTACAGGAGCCATTGCGCTGCAGTATCTGTGCCAGTAGGCTGGAACGATGTAAAGTTGATGGAAGTGACCAAAACTCACCGTGAACGGGGTGACATCACTGTCGGCCCCACTGTGTCCAACAAGTATTGTAGGGTACATATGCGTTTTGAAGAGATGGAAGTGAGCAATCATTGCGAGAATGGGCAAGACGAATCTTCTGTCAGGGCAATAACTCGACTTCAATACGCATCTAAGCTCCCTTCATTCAAGACCGAAAGAACTGGCGCGGCAGACGGTGCAGAAGCACTTGTTGATCATGACTTTGTTGTCTTGGCACCAGTGTTGCTATGACGTGCCTACAAATCACTCAGCCTCAATAAGTTCCATGCCTTCTATCATATATATCCCTCGACACTACTACGATTTTCAAACAACTCCCGCAGAGTCTCTTGGGCAGGAGATCAGTCTGCGTCTATAAAGGGCCTTTACTCTAATAAGACCGGCCTTTGGCCAAGACGGTCAGGGTCAATTCTATACATGGACTGAGTGGGTGCCGTCAGTATTATTGGCAGAGGCTCGAGTGGTAAAGTCAATTGAACTTTCTCATGAAGGTTTTCAATCACTGAGAATAAAATTATGGCAGTTGGCGAGAGATCTCGCGATGAAGCCGCAGCAACTCTCCGGACAGGGTTGTGCCTGAGGATCTCCACGGGACCCACCGACATCCAAAAGTAATATCCATATGAATTTGACGCCGAAGCTCGCACAAGCCGCATTCAGCCCAGCTGCATTGGCAGCCCCTACGACATAGATTGGACGTCGAAATGTCCAAATCGTGGAAGTCAACTTTGAGACTGCCCCGCTCAACTTTTCCGTAAGCTTTCAGGCATAACCCAGCGCCCCAGTAATGAAGCGACGCCCTAATCTTTCTGCCATTCAGGGCGCGACCGAACCCGAAGCTACAACGACAGCATCTGCTGAGTTGCTCGGACGAATTCTATAACTGGCAGTCGTCGCGACCGTCCCAGGACGAGCCTTTTATTCTTCAAGATGGCCCTCCATATGCAAACGGCCCGCTGCACACCGGGCACGCGATCAACAAGATCCTCAAAGATATGGTTGTACGAGTACAGGTGCAGAATGGCCGAAGGGTCGTTTTTCGACCTGGTTGGGACTGCCACGGGCTGCCGATCGAGATGAAGGCTCTAGGAACCACAGAAACAAAGGGCCTCTCGAGTGTGGAGGTGCGAAAGCAGGCGCGCAAGTTGGCGACCAAGACGGTCACGGAGCAGATGAAGGGGTTCCGGTCATTTGGCGTCATGTCAGAGTGGGATAATAAATGGACCACCATGGATCGGGCATACGAGATTCGACAGCTGCGCGTCTTCCAGAAGATGGTGCGCCACGGGCTCATCTACAGAAAGCACAAGCCGGTATACTGGTCGCCATCATCCGCCACCGCCCTCGCCGAAGCCGAATTGGAATACAAAGACGACCACGTCTCAAATTGTGCCTATATCAAGTTTCCGATCAGGTCCCACAGCGGCATCACGGAGCTTCGAGATTTTGACGTTCCCTTGTACGCATCGATTTGGACGACGACGCCGTGGACGCTCCCGGCAAACAAGGCGATCGGCGTTCACAATGACATACTATATGCTGTTCTACAGATGAACGGATACGGACTTCTTGTTGCTTCAAGTCGAATCGAAGCTATCCGCAAATACATCCCAGAAGCCGAGATTATAGTCGACGACATCCCGGGTTCGAAGCTGGTTGGTCTGGAGTATCACAACAAGCTAAGAGGCATCACCGCTCCTTGGCAGCCTATAATCCATGCAGATTTTGTCTCTGCTGATTCGGGTACTGGATTGGTGCATCTAGCACCTGGTCACGGGCAAGATGACTACGAGGTCTGCCTTGCGCACGGCATTGAGCCGTTTGCGCCCATCGACCACAAAGGTCGGTTCACAGAAGAAGCATACCCTGACGATCCGAAAGTACTCACCTCGGCGCCCTCTATATTGGATGGTGGAAGCTCTTCCGTTCTCGAACTCGTGGCTGAGGATGTGATTGCGACTCATGAGATTCAGCACAAGTATCCTTATGACTGGCGATCAAAGAAGCCGGTTGTCATTCGAGCCACTCCACAGTGGTTTGCTGATGTAGGAAGTATCAAGGATGATGCATTGAACGCTCTCAAGAATGTCAAGTTTGTGCCTGAAAATGGCAGAGCAAGATTAGAGAGCTTCATCAAAGGTAGATCCGAGTGGTGTATTTCGCGACAGCGTTCATGGGGTGTACCAATTCCAGCCCTTTACGACTGTAATCACAAAGCCATTATGGACGCAGATACTATTGAGCATATCATCAATGTGATGCAGGAGAGATCATCGGATGCGTGGTTCTCGGACAGCCCAGATGACCCAGTTTGGATCCCAGAACATCTCAAAGGCAAATACTATCGCGGCTCATGCACAATGGATGTTTGGTTTGACAGTGGTACTAGCTGGACCGAAATCGAAAAGCAGGTCGACGTCTGTCTTGAAGGCTCAGACCAACATCGCGGATGGTTCCAGTCCAGTCTCCTCAGCTATGTGGCGGCGCAAAAGGCTGATGGCAAACCTGCGGGCAGCATTATTGCTCCGTTTCGAACCCTGATTACGCACGGCTTCACACTGGACGCGCAAGGAAAGAAGATGTCCAAGTCGTTGGGCAACACTCTATCCCCAGAGGAGGTCATGAACGGCACACTTTTACCACCAGTGAAGCGCAAAGGTAAAGACGCTGGACAGCCTGATGCTCTAGGGCCTGATGCTTTACGCTTGTGGGCCGGCAGCTGTGACTTTACCACAGATATCCTCATTGGCCCCAGCATCCTGCAGCCCGTCCACAACGCGCTTGTTCGGTACCGGACGATTCTCAAAATGCTTCTTGGTTCAGTGCACGAGTCCGGCCGCAACACTCCCCTGACCAGGCTCGACCACATTGCCATGCTGCAGCTGTCGACGACAATGGAGCAGGTGTGGGCGGCGTACAACAACCACGAGTTTCACAAGGGTGTAGGTATCTTGAACCGCTGGGTCGCCACGGACCTGTCGGCATTTTACCTGGAAGCCCTCAAGGACAGACTGTACTGCGGCGACGGGGGTGGAGCGATCGAGCCGATACTGGTTGGCATGTTGAGGATGCTGGCCCCAGTAACGCCTGTGCTGGTAGAGGAGGCCTGGGCCAACAGACCTAGCTGGATGGTCGAGGACAGCCCAATGGTGCACCCGGCAAGGCAGCTGTACAAGTCACCAGTCATTGACTCTGGGCGCTTAAAGTATGACGAGCAAAAGCTACGCGAGGACATTCCCAAACTCTTTGCCGTGCACGAGGCTATCAAGGCCGGGCTGGAGCCGGCACGGCTGGCCAAGGAAGTGGGCAGCTCGTTGCAGTGCTCGGTCATTGTCACGACAGAGGATGCCGGCCTGGTCTCGTGTCTGGCGGAGTACCAGGACGAGCTAGACGCCATCTTTGTGGTGTCGTCGGTTTCAGTGAATAGCGCGCTGCCCGAGCAGCCGGCGTGGCGCTACACCACCGCCATTGGCGGTGACGAGTCCCGAGGCAAGGTGCATGTGTTGCCGCCGGCGCAGGCCAAGTGCTCGCGATGCTGGCGGTACCAGGCCGAAGAGGAAGACGGGCTGTGCGGGCGATGCGAGACCGAAGTCAAGAAGCATGAGGACAAGGTATAGTGTGCGGACGGGCGTTAATGTCCGGCTGATGGGTGCCAATTTTGAAGATCATGTACATTTAGTTTGTAAGATTACGTTTTAGAAGTGCAGAGCGTCAGACGAGGAGGCTACATTGACATGGAAGGCGCTGCTAGAGGTGACGGAGCTTTGGCACCTCTTTTTCTGTATTATGAACTCTAGCTTACCAATTTACATAACGCCGGCCTCAACGGTATTGATGTTGCACGAGAAAGCCCGGGCATGACTCTCTAAAGAGCCTAGGGGGGGAGGTGGAATGACCAAATGCACAATGAGCGAAAAGTGCAAAGAGACAGACCCTGATCTCGAGTTGGGGTCTTGCAAAGGAATAACGATCACAAGTAAGAAGAAAAGACGAGGAAAAGAGCCGGCGGTCCAGCCGTCGAGCTAAGAAGAAAGAACGGACTCTCTCTATCCGCCATGATTTTGATTGCTTTGCGTCTGCTCACAGAATTCAATGATGTGGTGGAGGATATAAAAGCGGTCATGCATGGTCAGACGAGACGACCGCGGGGCCGAGCTCGGGGCGGGGTGGGGGTGCGTAAACCAAATTTACGCAGGGCGAGCAATGTCGCCAGGCCGCCAAGCCCACTTGGGGCCCGGAGCCAAGCTTTATGCTAGCGCCGTTGAGACTTTGGGACGTGGTGGGTTATTGAAAGGCTTGGCTATTAACTTAAGAGAGCGGGCTGGCTGCTTATCTGTAGGATATATTGACTTGACTTGATGACCTGTATGGACCCGCGGGAAAGAATGATACTCTAGAATAACCGGACGCGGAATGCCGTGGGCGGAAAGCAGAAGAGGGTGAAGGGGGGAACGTAGTCAAAGCTGGACACGAGAAGAAGACCGAAAACTTTCCGGACCGCGTTGACGACGGAGCATTCGAGTATTGGAAAAAAAAAAGTGGTCGTTGTAAGCGCTGAAAAAGCGATGAATGGCACAGAACGGAACTGCAGAGGCTGACTCTGCAGCCAGCATCGGACTACGGGGGTAAGGTTACGGATAGGTAGGCAGAAATTGGTAAAAACCCAAAAGAACAATAAGAGCATGTGGTGGAGGTATTGGTAATGAATGATGAAATATTGACAAAGAAGTTGGAGAATGGTAAAAGAAGGATTAAAACCCAAGAAAAAGCACAGATTTCGAGAAAAGGTTTCGCGTAATCATGATGTGGACAAGGTCTATTCCAGAATCGGAGAGGGACAGTCATATCGTGCAGCATCTGGGTTCAGGGGAGTGTCGTCGAGGTTGGGGGGTGGCATTGTGGCTGGTGACGATTGACGAATACCGTTACCTACTAATTACTGTGCATTGCGGGGTTGGACAGTTTGTGAGGAAAGACTTGTGAAGACGAGTGAAAAATGATGAGCTTGACGAGGCGGTCATCGTTCCATATTATGCGAGTACAAAAATCGCAAGGGCCAACAATGTAGTCGGCGGCTGAAAAACGCCAGAGGGAAAACTAACGAGATCCGAGGCTGTTGGCAGCCGGCTGCCGCAGGTTGGGCTGGCGTGAGGCTCAAGTAAGAATCAGGGCAGCAAGAGATTTGCTAGTGCATAGAATATCAAGATTTTTTTTTGGCCGGATTGGCCCGGTGTTGCAGTGGTGGGAGGCATGCGTCGCCGCAAGAGGCAAGATGGGCGCGAGGAAGAAGAGTAGTGTGGCCATGGCGTTACAAAAGGCAACAGACTGCAACAGGTAAAAGATTGCTCAAGATGTAGGCCCCGAGACAATTCCAGCACATAGTAGCACGATGCCCGCCCGCAGACTCTTGGTGAATGGCATACGTCGTGTGTCTTTTGTCGAGTCAAAGAAAGAGTTCGTGTATATAAAATGGAGCGGCTGATGCGTGTGGCTGCGAATGAATCCTTGAGACAACGATGGGCACCGGAATCGACAGTGGGTATAATTAGGTTAGGTAGCAAAATCTTGCCCTAGACTTGCCCTATCCGCTGCCAGCACTGTTCCCAAATAGGGCATCAGATTGCATTCCCGCTGACGGAAGCGCACTAGTGAGCCGCCCTTGAAAAAGTTGAGCCATCGAAATATTGGGGAATAATGGGGAAATGGGATGACGAGCTAGTTAGGTTGCTAGGCTGCGTCCGTGGTGGCAGCGGCATGGCTTGCAGGAGGCTCCTTTGGCTGGTGGCTTCCAGCTTGTTACTTCATCATTTCCTCATTCCCGCATAACCTCCGATCCACCGCCGAAAGGGCAGCGTAGCCGCCCCATCAAAAAAGTTCGAGACCGAACCAGACTTTGTTCCAGATGATTTGAACATGGAGTTCGAGCAATGACCTCGTGGCTCCCGGCGCATATGCACATAGGTAGTACCGTAGTAATGGAAGGGGAACGACGGATCGCAAGGGCCCCTAATGAGCTGATGAGTGCAAAGGAGCTGTCACGTCATGCCGTGGTATCTGTGACCTCGATACCGCTACTCAACATGGACGAATCGATGACCGTCGAGAAGCAACATTTATAATGGCTTCAAAAAAGCAGGTTGGGTCCCATAGCCGCCGCCGTCGTGGGTGGGTATGCTTTCGCAATGTGAGCAACCGCCTCGTAGATTCCGTGTGGCGTGACGCGCAGCCATTACCGGTACCCCCCGCCGAGCCTCACAAGCAAAATACTGGACCTCGCACAGTCGTGCAAGTCGCTTATTCTTCTCTTTCGTACAGTTCGCCATCGCAAACTGGTGCCACTTGATGGAGCTGTATGAAATCATAGGAGCCACTTGCGGCCCGACACCAGTACACTCTGCACGCTCATCGAGCTCATCAATGGCTGACACGGCATCACATCGAGATTTAGCTTCAAGGCGCTCTGTCATTCATCATCATGTATGACCTGGCAACTGGCAAGTCACCGCTCATACGGGTTGCTGATGACAAGATGGTGGGAGGAGCTTCATGACTTGGTGGGAGGGGATGACAGGGGCGTCTTCTCTCGTCATGGCAGGGAGTGCCTGACTAAAGAGACCAGGCATCGTGAACCTCAGCCTCATACTTTTTCCTGGTGCTTGTGTAATGAACCAGCGCGGTTCTCGGACGTTCCGTTCCTCCCCCTCCCATCGGCAAGCCTCCCACCTACGTTCGTGGCAAGGGGCGAGAAAAGAAAAATAAACAAGTCAACAAGATGACGGCGTAGAAAAATGCGGAAAGTTCATGTGCGATGATGAGACATGATGAGCGCTGATGATGGCGGTGTTGTAAAGGTATTAGGCTGGTGATGCATGTTTGGGAGCATCGTGTGTGATTCCTCTGTAGTGCTCGTGATGGAGATGGCAGAATTTTTCCATGAGTGATGGAATCTTTTTTTTGGGTCGTGGCGCGAGCTACAGAATTTTCTAGTTTTGCCCGCCGACCCAAGCACACCAAGTAAACACCTTCTAAATGGGGTCCGAATCGGAGGACGAAGGTTCTGTAAGAGCGCTGTAACACATGTAACACGCTCCTATTACAGCGCTTCCATACCTATTTATCTTAGGTAGATTTGTAGTAGAAGTTGGCGTTTGCTCTTGCCACACCCGTCCTATTACGTACCGCAGACAAATGCATGACTGGGAGCAGCTGGTAGCAGCTGGCAGTAGCCGGCATAACTAATTCACCATCGTTTGCGTTTGCGTTTGCGTTTGCGCTCTTTCCAGCTGCCCAGCTGCCAGTTGCCAGCCCAACCCACGCAAACAGACGAGCCAACCAGAGCTCGGGCCCTGCCAGATGCTGGAGATGCTGGAGATGCTGGAGCTTGACCCTCTCGGGGTCCTTTTTTTCGCCCCTCCACACCCCTCCTAGACTTGGAGCTCTGCTACAGACACGCTCCAGTCATCCGAGCCATGTTGTTGCACGCGGCCGTTTCGATCCGACTTTGAGCCTCTTTGGCCACCCCTATACCCGTTGTATTAGGTCTTCATTATTTATTTTTACTTTCCCGTGCTGAATTGCCTTTTCTTTTTCGCCTGTCAAGCTCGTTCTCCAATTTTTTATCTGGAAAAAGTACCCCTTCGTCCCCATGTCAAGTGACTAGCGCCAGCTTGCCTTCCGTGTGAAATAAAAAAGAGCTTCTGCCCTCACACCTTTGCCCGACCTGCTTGCCTACCTATTGCTTGAAACCTTCTCGTCGCATCCTCCTCATCACTGCACCTCAACCCTCCCACAATACTTGCTCGCTCGTTGATCGGCAGCTGGTGTTTCCTAATATTTAATTCTGCCGCCAACTTGACAAGTCGCGCCCTTTGCCAGCCTCGCGCTCGACCATTTGTCATCCACACACGCACGTCATTCACACGGCATCGTCCACCTAGGTATATATCTGGGATCGCCGCACTTACACACGCGCAATTCTCTATACAAGCTCGATCTACCAACAACGCAAGCAACGCAAATAAAACGCACCCGAAGCATTTTCATACCGATTACACAAGTCTGAAAATCTCTTGAGAAATTTAATACGTAATGCCCGACGCCAATGACCCTACCGGCCGGGCGGCTGCTCGCTCCAAGGCGGTAGCCGCCCTTAAGCCTACCATTGATGTCATAATCGATCGCCATTACAACTCCAAAGTCTACACTTCGGGTTCCGTCGTTGCTGGCCGCGCCATTGTCAAGACGGCGCGCGACGTTGCCTTTGACCACTTTGACATTGTCTTCACTGGCATCGCCGCCACACGCCTAGACTTTGTCCAGCAGTACCCCTCACACTCATTCAGACCTTTCCTGAAACTGCGCATGCCCATTTCCGAGGACGATATTCCCGAGGACCGTGTCTTCAAGGCCGGCCGCACATACACCATACCCTTCCACTTTGTCGTCCCTCACCAGCTCCCCATTGGAGCCTGCAAGCATCAGTGCGATGTCGACACTGTCCTCGACCACCACTTGCGCCTGCCCCCGACCATTGGCTTCTGGAGCGCTGACGACCTGGCCCCCGAGATGGCCCAGATCGAGTACGCCGTCAAGGCTCGCGCCGTCAAGCAGGACCGGGACGCTCCAGCTTTCAAGGTCATGGAAGGCCAGCACGTCGTCAAGGTGCTCCCCGCCAGTCCTGAAGATGCGCCCCTCGACATTACATTTCGTGACGAGCGTTATACCATGAGCAAGACCAAGACGATTCGTAAGAACCTCTTCTCTGCCAAGACGGGAAAATTGACGGCCACCTCGACCCAGCCCGAGGCCGTCATGTTCTCCGCCGACGGCCGCGATGCGTCCATGCCGGTCGCGCATATCAAGCTCGAGTTCGTTCCCGACTCAGTCGACACCGCCCCGCCCAAGATCAACTCGGTCTCGGGCAAGCTGCTATCTACGACCTTTTTCGGCGCTGCCCCCGTCAACTACCTACCTAATCTGGGCCCGCGTACCGCGTATCACAGCAACCCGTGCCTCAACTACACCACGACGAGCAACCTCTTCAACACGCCTGTAGACAAGATCTCTTGGCTGCAGGAAAAAGTTGACGCGGGTCGTCGCGACTCGGGCTACTCAACCTCGAACCTGTCGCCGGACAGTGACGCCGTAGGTAAGAGCAGCGGCAACAAAAAGGCCGCCTCGCCTATCAAGCATGTCGCCAGCCTCGATCTTCCCTTCACCATCACCAATACCAACCGCAAGATCTTCTTGCCCACCTTCCACTCGTGCTTAATCTCACGTACCTACGTCCTTCAGCTGTGCGTCAGTGTCGGACCCACCAACACTACCATGACACTGTCGGTGCCCGTCCAAGTCGGCGTTGAGACGATTTACGACGATCCCCAGGGTGGCGCGCTACCCAGCTTCGAGAGCGTCATGGCCCGTGACCACGAGGCCGAGGCGGACAGCTACCTCCGCCCGCGCATTCGCCGCGCCGCCTCTGACGACGCACCTCAGACCAACACTCTTTTACCTGGCTACAGCGAGCTGAGCCGTAGAGCGGCCATGCAAGTAGCACCGGTCGCCTAATTTCCATAACGATACCCACGACCTGCCATTCACTGAGAATTTGCTTTTTTGTTTCTTATAGCCTTGCTCTCAAACTCGATCATTTTCTTAGGAGCATTCTATAGTTGATACTAGACTCTTCAAGCGTCTACGTGGGAAATGTAAAATGTATAGACATTTGCGAGCGTTGTCTTTTTTTCTAGGTATTGGTCATTCTGAAGGTTACACATCATCTGCTACAAAGGATACATAGATATACTCGGTAATATAATGACAGACATACTGGCTCTTAGAAGAGCAGTTCTCAACACATTCACTTTTGCAATCACGACATGGTCAAAATCTCTATAGGCTTCAAGATGTCAGCATCGGTTTTTGTGTTGCGCATCAGCCCGCTAGATCCATCATGTCATTGCCGATCCATGCAAGTAGTTAACTTATGGACCATGGTTCGGACCTGGTTGCGAGGCGTGGCAGCTGCGCGGCACGTGATTGGTCGTCGGGCACTTCCGCAGAAATTGGGCGGCCTGATTCGCCGCTAAAAATAAAGTACCGTCGGGCTGCCAATTGCTGGTTGGGCCCCCCTTTTCTTCCCTCCGAATTGTGTACCAGCAGCCTCTTCGTACAGTGCGTGGCAAAGACCAAAAGTCCACTGTAAATGCTTGATTACAGCGATGTGCTCACCCTAAAAAAAAGGCCAATTGACCATCCGTTGCGGTGGGACCTCACATTCCGTGCCCCATCGTTCAATCGGCCCCGCCCCTTGCACCCTGTATCGCTCATCAAGACAGATGGATTGCATTTGTGCATTTAGCGTTAGCTTCATTTCTCCTCAACCCTTTCTCTTTTTCTCTCGCTTCCGTGACACAGTTTCACGACCTAGTCGACGCAACCCTTATTCCATCCAAATCAGCATTGTACGAGACGCCTTTTTCAATTGTGCCTCCTCGTTACACCCCGAGCTCCCCTCGTATTCACCCTTGTCGATCCTGCGTGGCCATTAGTGCCCATTACACTCGTTTTCACCCCCAATTCCAACCACAGCTCCTATTCGAACTGCTCGTGAGGGGCTCAAATCTTGATGCGTGATTGAAAATTATCTGCGCGCCATCGACTTCGATCCAACACATCTTTAGCCCCAGATCGTCTCTGCCGCACTCATTCTTGACTCCGAAGCAGCCGAGCCCAATACTCTCTACCCCGTGTCGCACGACCTGACAGTTTGCTTGTGCACCATGGTCAGGCTACGAGCTTCTGGCCTTGGTGGTCTGGCGTCCCTGTTGCTACTGTCTTTTGTAGATGCCTTTTACATCCCAGGTATGTCGCACCTTGCGCGCGGCCTCGCCGCTTCTTCTTTGTGCCTAGGTCGTGGCTAACTTGGAGGTAGGATACTCGATCAAAAGCTACAAAACTGGCGAGCCGGTGCCTCTCATGGTCAACAAAGTCTACTCCGACAGCACCCAGCTTCAGTATGCGTACTACGACCTCCCATTTGTCTGTCCTCCGTCAGAACATACCAAATCTCTTGGTGGCCTGCTTAGCGGCAAGAACGTGCCCCTCAATCTTGGCGAAGTCCTCCGTGGCGATCGAATCCGAACGTCCGACATTGAATTGATTATGAATAAGGAGACGCATTGCAAAGCTCTCTGCACCAAGGAGCTCAACGCAGATGACCTGCGGCGCGCCAAGGAGATGATCCGTGAGACCTACGTGACCGAGTGGATCGTCGATAACCTGCCCGGCGCCACAAGCTACGTCAGTGTCGACAAGACACGAAAATACTATGCTTCGGGGTTCAAGCTTGGTTACAGCGAATTGTCGCCCTCGACTGGGCAAACCCACTACTACCTGAACAACCACCACACGATTGTCATTCGCTATCGCAAGGCCCCTGGCAAGGCTGGCGACCGTGGCGAGAACATTGTGGTAGGCTTCGAGGTCTATCCCAAGAGCATTGGCAATGGAAGCAAACGCGACGCTGAGGGCTGTCCCGTCGACTTGCAGCATGTTGAGCACGCACTAGAGCTCCACATGGGACCCAACACGACGACAGAAACCGCGCCGCGTTATAGCGACGAAATGTTGCTGCAGACCGAGCGACGATCATTCGATGACGATAGTGAGTCTGGCACTCTAACTGTTCCGTACACATACTCGGTATACTTTAGAGAAGACAATACGATCGAGTGGTCCCACCGCTGGGATCTGTACTTTGTCAACCAGGAGGATGGTGCGCGCATTCACTGGCTTGCCATTGTCAACTCCCTCATCATCTGCGGCATGTTGACCGCCATTGTTATGGTCATTTTTGCGCGCACCGTCAACTCGGACATCAAAGGCTACAAGGAGACGATGGAGAGCAAGTCTCGTGGCAAGCGGGTCAAGAAAGACGTGCCCACAGGATTATTGGACCAAGGGGGCGATGGTCTGGATGCTGATCTCTCTGATACTGAAGAGGCTTTGGAAGATGTAACGGGCTGGAAACAGCTGCACACAGACGTCTTTCGAGCACCTCAGCGTGGCTATCTGCTCGCGCCACTCGTGGGGTCCGGCATGCAGCTCCTTTTCATGGCCCTGGGGCTGGTGTTACTCAGCGCTCTGGGATTTTTGAACCCCAGCTTCCGTGGTGGTTTCATCAGTGTTGGTGTGGGCTTATTCGTATTTGCGGGCGTCTTTTCAGGCTACTTTTCCGCGCGTGTGTTCAAGAGCTTTGATGGCAAAGACTATCGCAAGAACGCCATGGTGACAGCGCTGCTGTTTCCTGGGCTCATGTTTGGGCTCGTATTCATTGTGAATTTGTTTGTGTGGGCGCAGGCCTCCAGCACGGCCATTCCATTTGGCTCGCTTGTTCTGATTGTGGTCCTGTGGCTCTGCTTCCAGGTGCCGCTGGTGTACGCTGGCGCGTACTACGGCTTCGTCAAGGCTGGTGGGTGGCAGCATCCCACCAGAACCACGACTATTCCTCGTCAGCTGCCGAACCACGCATGGTACAGCAAGTCGATGCAGGCGGTGCTGCTGGCGGGCTTGATTCCATTTGCCGTCATCTTCATCGAGCTGCTTTTTGTGTTCCAGTCACTGTGGCAGAACAAGAGTGGCTACTACTACATGTTTGGCTTCCTTGCAGTCGTGTCGGTGATTCTGGTCGTGACGATTGCTGAGGTAACGGTCGTGACCATTTACATTCAGCTGTGCTCGGAAAACTACCACTGGTGGTGGCAATCATTTTTCGTGGGCGGCAGCAGCGCCGTCTGGATCTTTGCATACTCTGTGTGGTATTACATGTTTAAGCTGCACATTACAGGATTTGTGAGCAGCATGCTGTTTTTTATATACACGTTGATCGCGTGCTGCGTGTACGGCCTCTTGACGGGCACGATTGGCTTTTTGAGCGCCTATGCATTTGTGAGGCGGATATACAGGTATGTTAACTCGGGCAAAAACGATGATTTGATCATGTACTTACTATGTTGCAGCGCCATCAAGGTCGACTAAGCAACCAGTGCTTGGCGACTCGCTCATCTTTACGAACCGGAATGATGTTAGAATCTGGAGTCTGTAGATGTTTTCAGTTTACACGGCGTAGCACGGGCATCACTATTTTTTTCTTCAGCGATTCTTGCGAGAGGAGGAGGCAACATGCCTTACCGCACCGGGTAATTTCTACCATTTACATATTTTTTTATACTCTACTTGCTTAGCGAATAATTGAGCAACTCCTTTCTACTCGTTCTCTTGTTCAGCGGATATCGACTTTCAGGTCAACGCAACCGGTCGTCCCTTTCGCCTTGCTCCCCACACACTGCAAACTAGCGCGGACCTCTTTTTACGAGACTGGACGAGCCCCAGAGGCTGTTCGGAAACGCGATTCCGGGCGATTCCATTTTTAAACTATTGGCTATTGGCTTTTCGTATTCACGCCCTGCGGTGACCTTTTTGACATTCGATGGACATCTCCCCCCCACCCTACTGCCGTTTGCGTGACTTGGTCAATTGACAAGCTTAGATATTCTTTGCTTTTAGCTTGCGTGGTATTTAGAGCCAAGTTTCTGTCGTGCACCAAACCGCGCACCACCGCAACGACACATCATGGATATCAACGAGTATAGAAAGCAGGCCAAAAAGGCCGTCGATGAGAGTATGTAATCGGCTTCCTGGTCTCTTGTTCCTCTTTTCTGCACGTTCCCTGGCAGGCAGCGCAGCAGCTGCCCGATCTCAGCTGCACCACCCGCCTCTTTGTTTCCTACCTACTCCTTCCCCCCACACCCGTCACCACCACCCCCGCGCCGCAACGAACCGCAACAAACTCGCCTGTTTCTGCTCACAAAACCCCCAGGCTAACCCAGTTGTCTTTTTTTTCCCGCCGCGTCTCTGCAGTCGCCGACTACTATGAATCGATCCCGTCGCGTCCCGTCCTCGCCGACGTCTCCCCCGGCTACCTCCGCCCGCTGCTCCCCGACGCGGCGCCGTTTGAGGGCGAGTCGATGGACGCCATAACCGCGGACCTGCAGTCCAAGATTCTCCCCGGCATCACGCACTGGGCGCACCCGGGCTTCATGGCGTTCTTTGCGTGCACGGCCAGCCACCCGGCCAACATTGCCGAGATGTGGTCCAACGCCTTCAACGGCGCCCACTTCAACTGGATCTGCTCCCCGGCCGTCACCGAGCTCGAGACGGTCGTCCTCGACTGGCTCGCCAAGGCCCTCGCGCTCCCCGAGTGCTTCCTGAGCGGCGGCCCCACGCACGGAGGCGGCGTGCTCCACGGCAGCGCGTCCGAGGCCATTGTCACCGTCATGGTCGCGGCGAGGGACAGGTATCTGGCGCAGGCGACGGCGCACCTGCCCGAGGGCGAGGACAAGGAGGAGCAGACGTGGCGGCACAGGAGCAGGCTGGTCGCGCTGGGCAGCGCCGGCGCGCACTCGAGCACCAAAAAGGCGGCGCAGGTGCTGGGCGTCAGGTTCGACACGGTGCCGGTCGACGAGGAGAGCGGGTACGCCATGACGGGCGAGGCGCTGGCCGCCAAGCTCGCGCAGCTGCGCGGCAAGGGCCTCGAGCCGTTTTACCTCACGGCGACGTTTGGCTCGACCGACGTTTGCGCCGTCGACGACTTTGTGGGAATTGCCGCGACGCTAGCCGCTGACAACAACAACAATAAGAGCAACAGTAATGGCACCACCACTACCACTAGCAACGGTGATACTGCTGCTGCTGCTGCTGCTGCTGCTGCTGCGCCCCGCGGCGAGGTCTGGGTGCACGTCGACGGCGCCTTTGCCGGCTCCGCGCTGCTGCTCCCCGAGTACCAGCACCTGACGCCTCCCTTCGCCTCCTTTCACTCCTTCAACTTCAACCCGCACAAGTGGCTCCTCACCACCTTTGACTGCTCCGCCGTGTGGGTGCGGTCCCGCGCCGACCTCATCACCGCGCTCAGCATCAAGCCCGCCTACCTGCGCAACGAATTCAGCGACTCGGACCTCGTCACCGACTACCGCGACTGGCAGATCCCGCTCGGCCGCCGCTTCCGCTCCCTCAAGCTCTGGTTCGTGCTGCGCAGCTACGGCATCGCCGGCCTGCGCGCGCACGTCGCCCGCGGCATCCGCCTCGGCCAGTCGCTCGACGACAAGCTGGCCGCGCGGCCGGACCTCTTTACGCTGTTTACGCGCGCCAGGTTCGCCTTGGTCTCGTTTCGCGTCGTCGGCGCCGACGAGCAGGAGAGGAACGCGCGCACCGAGACGCTCTACGAGACGCTCAACGCGTCGGGCAAGGTGTATTTGACGAGTACCGTGGTGAATGGAAAGTTTGCGATTCGCGTGTCTACGAGCACGGCGGCGGTTCGCGAGGAGCACGTCCAGGCCACGTTTGACTTGATTGTCAAGGAGACGGAGGCGCTGCTGGCCAAGGTAAAGAATACGCAGTGATAAACTAGACAACGAGGCACAAGATGTAAATCAAGCGATTCTTTCTTGTATATAGATGAAGAGAAACAGTGTATGCTGACGAGACGTGTATTGCGTTGCATTACTCTACATTAGGCCAATAAACCAAGATGACGGATCCAAAATTTGCGTGTATTCAATGGGCGCGAATCGTGTATTACGCAGTACTTCTTGTGCATTCATTCATCTGTATAATTATATCTATATGCTTGCTCTTCTGCGTGCAGTCGTGCGCCGCATAGACTGCTTCGCTTCCGCTTCCTCAGACAGCGGCAGCTTGCCCTGCTCGCGCAGCTTCTTCATAAAGTCCTGGCCGTAGTTGTATCCGAGACGGTACAGCTCGTCAAACTTGGCAAAGTCGAGGGTCCCGTATGCCTCAATCGGAGGCCGCATGTAAATGCAGCCCTCGATTTGCTTGGCGCTCTCGAGCGCATCGATGCTCGAGACGTAGGCAAGGCGCGCCTGAATCTCGGCCAGCGTCGGCGGGTTGGGGTGCGACGAAAATGGGTTCCAGCGATTGAAAAATGCCCACATGCCCGACAGGGAGTCGCCATACGTCTGCGGTGTGTCGTCATCAACGGCACCAACGTCAATAGCAAAGATGCTCGAAACACCGAGCCCCCGCATGTGCGAGACAGTTAAATTGTCGACGTAGCCACCATCGAGTAGCATACTGCCTTCGTCGCACAAAGGCGGAAGCAAGCCAGCAAGAGACATGGATGCGCGAATATAACGCCATGCGTAGCCGCTGGTATGGAACTCGTTTCGACTCTTTGTAATGTTGGTGGTATTACAGTAGAATTCGAGCCAAAAGTCTTCAATCTGTGTTTTGCCAAAAGCTTTGAAGATACCTCGGTTGAACTCATGGCCAGTGGTATAGGAAGCAGAGGGGTAGGTCAAGTCAAGTGCAAAACGCCATAGACTTGCCATGCGGCCAGCAAACTTCTTCGCAAGGCCAAACATGGGCACCACATCGGCATGACGCGCGTACAAGGCTCCTACGAATGAACCTATGGATGTGCCGCCCACAATATCGATAGGAATACCTGCTTCCTCGATTGCTCGAATGATGCCTATGTGAGCAATACCACGCGCTCCGCCACCGCCGAGAACAAGGCCGATAGACTTGCCGCAGAGCCGACGAGCTAGGCGATGAAAATCGCTCTTCATTGGCGAGTCAGGGATGTAATAGCGCTGAGCTTTTTTCGTCGTATACTTTTGAATCTCAATTTGCAAGATTTGCAGCTGTTGCTTGAGCGTTTGGCCGAGCTTCTTCGAAGTCGGAATTACCCTGACCTCGTTGTTTGTAAAAGCCATCTGGATGTGGAAATGGCCGCCGTTGATCCACATACGGTTTCGTAGCCAGGACCTAGTCAGGCCCGGCTTTGAATAGCGTTCTGCATGTAGTAATACCAACGATTTCCAGGCGGTCGACTTCATGCCGAGCATGAATCGCTCATACTCGCCTATTTCAGGCGATCCTACCGCCAAGCCAACCAACAGGATGCTGTCGGCCTGTGCGATACAAGTTTGCGTCCAAGGTGAATTAACACTGGTATCTATTGAGACGTTAGCTACTGTCAAATCCTGGATTAAGAGATTTGGTAGAGTGTAGTAGTCAATCGTGTCAGGAAAAAATTAGAATTTAAAGAACCATCAGCGGCGGTGCCTTTGGCTTTAGATTGCTCATCATTCGATTGCGAGAAAGGGTACAAGAGTAAAAGGAAAAGGTCTTACCGGCAACATAAACCACGAGTCCATACTTTTCTTCCAAATCGGCCAAGTACTGAGACAGTCGTAGCTTTCCAATTTTGCTGAAAGCATGCTTGCCCAAATGGTTCAGAATGGCGGCTTGGTTGAGTGAGGTAGCACCATTCGGCATACCCATTTGAGAAAGTGCGTTCATGAGATGACTGGCAAAATCAACCACAGGTACACCTGCAGTAATTGGCAGGATTGCGACAGTCCGCAAATTCATCGTAGATTTACCGTGATTTCGGATGGAGCCAGAGCCGGCGTCGGCACCAAATACACTCGATGGGTCATCCACCATGGCCCTCATACGAGCCGCTATGATTTTTGAAATCTTGATGGTGATATTGGGATGCTCTTGCGCGAGACTGTTGAACAGCGTCCGTGGGAATTTGACAATCTCGGTGTCACGAATTGCGTGCAGGGTTCCGGAGCGAGCTGTTTCTGTGAGCACTTCGAGCTCTCCAACACTTTCACCTTGACCGTACTCGGCTTTTGCCTCAACACCGCCATCTTTCCTATCCTCGACAAGTCGAAGTCGACCGTTCAAAACCACGTAGATAGCCTCGCTCTCGTCGCCGTTGTGAAAAATGACCTGGCCTGCATTGACTTGAACCCATTCCAGGGCAAAATCAATGTGCAAGATGAGACGTGGCAGAATACTAGTCAACCTCTTTGCCATGGTGAGTAGAATGATCGGATACTTGTCGATAATTCTCTCCAAAGACGCACGGGGAAGGAAGCCAACATAGACGTCCGTCTTTGCCACTACATCAATGTAGGAGCGGTAAGACGAGACACCGCCGATATATCCCGCAATACAACCAGGCTTCACCAGAGCAACGCTGCGGCGACGAGCACTGTGTTTTCGAGTTTCTGTTCGATCGTGGCTACCGCCGCTACTAGGCCTGTCCGGGCTTTTCGTCTCTGGTGTTTTTGGTCGGTTCTTGTGCAGGATATCACGGGAAGTTTCCTTGCTTACGCCAATATCCAGGAAACCATCGATCACATAATATATACCGGGTGTTCTTTCTCCCTGTTGAATTAGGACAGACCCCTTTGGGAAGAAGACGATTTCCATCTCATTCTTCATCTCTTGCGAGAGCAGATAAGCACTCGGCGTCCCATGTAACCCCATGTTACTAGAGGTAACAGATTCGGTTTCGCCATCGATCGACGTCTCGAATGGGCCCATAAACCCAAAAGCATTGCTCGCAAAAGCCGTCCGTGCCCGCCGTTGGTCCATGTAACCTATACGTGGAGATGCTTCTATCGATTCTGGCTCTCTAGAGTTTGTACCACCGTGATCGAGACCAAGGGTCTTGAAGATGCACTCGAGAATGCAAGTGCGGAACAGGTCATCTTCTTCAGCAAGATCGCGTGGGTCGACAGATATTCTTGCATGTTTCTCGGAATCAAAGGGATTGAAAGACTGCTGAGCAAGCGGTGTTTTGGGATCTAAGCCCGACGGGGTTTGAACGCTTCGAGCCTGATGAATATTGGCTAGCAGGTCACCAGGTTGTGGCTTATTGTGACGAGAGGAACGTTCGTGCGGCGAACCAACATTGCTAGACATGGACGAAGTGCGCTGCTTAGATAGGGCATGCATCACCGCATCTTTGCGGAGGGCTGTATTCGCACGTCGTCGGCGACTGACGGTAGAATTGTGTAATGCAATACCCTTCGATTCTTGACCATCCTTCATTCGTTCTCTCTCGCGCTTGAATTTTTCCTTTAATCGCGAGAGAGCGTCTCCACGCAAGACATTGGGGAGTTGACAAGAAGTGTATTTGAGAATATTCTTTTCTGTCTGAAGAACTTCACCGGTCAAGCCTAGGTAATTGAAGGCGTGTGCGAGGGTTACACGATGGAATCGTGAAAGAATAACCTGGACGATGTGGGCTGTGGCTTTGGGATAAATCTTGATGAGTCTTCGGAATGCCTGAGCAGGTATGATTGCAATTGTGGTGTCCACCGTCGCTCGGGCAATGATGTCCGGATGAACAGACTGCGAGACACGTCGCTTCAGTGCCTTAGGTCTCTGCGGTGGTTGGTGAATGGTAGGCACTGCATCGTTGAGAGACATGGGGGGTATATTGGGGCCTGTAACTCCGTACGACGCCTGCGGCGGTGCGTCGCGGTCGGGCACCATAATATGCCTGCCAGACCTAGCATTGAGCTTTGGAGTACTTGGCATTGACGCTGGCACGAAGGGGCCGGTTTCAGCGCCTTCTTCCTCATCCACGACTGTCAACTTGACATCCTCAGTAAAGAGGGACATGATGGAAAATAAAGAAGACATGGGCGCGCCATTCTTGACTTCCGTCAGAAGATGATACTGTTGCTGGCCCCGGGCCATGTATTCTTCGTCTTCGGAGGAGGCATGGCAAGACTGATCGGCTGACGAGTAGCCCGAATGGCGGGCATCTTGGCCGGTCTTGACGAAAATATCCACCAGACCATCGACAACAATGCAGAAGCCTTTTTCTTCTTCCAAGTTGATCGTCTCTCCTGCAATCAGTTTCCTGGTTTGCATGCTCCGGGTCAATTCGTGAAAAACGGGTCTCTCGAGATAGCCAAATATCTTGATGGCGCTAAGAAACTCGTCTAGATAATTGGAGAGCCCCGATTTCATGCCTTCCTCGTGGGTATCGGGGAAGAGATCGATGTCTGGCTCCTTGCGTTGAGGCTCGGGTGGTAGTCGCGAGTACATGTTGAGGATGCGATATCGCACTACCCAGCTAACTGCTGAAGCAATTGCTACCATTATGAAGATGCTGCAAGGTGTTAGGACTGGCACAAGTCGAGAGGTGTTCAATACGTACAGCGTAGTAGCGTTCATCGTCACCGTCCAGCTTGCAGAAAGCAGCGCGTAGAGTAGGCTAGGAATGGTGATGGTGACGATGCGGGCGGACCAGTAGAGGGCCATGGACACGAGGTTGATCAAGCTGAGGACGATCCAGCCAAGGATGCCGAACCAGCCGAAGCTTGCCTTGGAGACCTCCTCAACGGCCGAAGTGCTCATGACGGGTATGTCGACAGTGAGACTGCCCGCCAGAGTGGCAGCAGTTGACAGGTCGGACGCCATGACTGGTTATGAGCTCTGACGCGGTGGCAGGGCATTATGCAGGTTGGCGTGCCAGTCAGCGAGAAAGCTGCGGGCGGAAGGAGAGCTGAGGAGATTTTTGCGTGGGTAAGGGAAAATTAGTTTGGGAGGAGCTTTTGGCAGCTAGAATTTTTAGTTAGCGAATTCCAGCGCCCGAGGTTTCGCCGCTACAGTGCAAGGCCCACCGAAAAGTTGGGGCGGCTTTTGGAGGGGCACACGCTGTAATCCTACCTAAGATAAAAGCAAGCTCGACCGTTTGACCTTTTAACAGCTCACAGTACAAGGCATCGCGAGCCTTGAGAACAGCCCGAAAAAGAAGCAGACGTCAAAATATCCGAGGCATCCCGATGCCCTTTGCTCAGCTCGTGCTAGGTAGCCCAGGCTCGGGCAAGAGCACCTACTGCGATGGCAGTACGTCGCACCCACCACCACCGAGCCACATCACCATGGCGGTACTAACTCGGCGACAGTGCACCAATTCATGGGCGCAATCGGCCGCGCATGCTCCGTCGTGAATCTTGACCCAGCAAATGACCATACAAATTACCCGTGCGCTCTCGATATCCGGAGCCTCGTCAAGCTCGAAGACATTATGCGAGAGGACAGACTCGGTCCCAACGGCGGCATTCTCTACGCCCTCGAAGAGCTGGAGCACAACTACGAATGGCTGGAAGAGGGCCTGAAAGAATTTGATCAGGATTATATTTTATTTGACTGCCCTGGACAAGTCGAGCTATATACACATCACAACTCCTTACGAAACATAATCTACAAATTACAGAAAAACGGCTTCCGAGTAAGTTACGTTGACATTCATTCGATGATGCTTGCGCTAATGCTGTCAAGTTTGTTGCTGTTCACCTCTCAGATTCCATCTGCCTCAGCCAACCCTCCCTATACGTGTCCAATGTTCTGCTTTCCCTTCGCGCCATGATCCAAATGGATATGCCACACGTCAACGTGCTCTCCAAGATTGACAAAGTCGCATCCTATGACGAACTCCCTTTCAACCTCGAATACTATACAGACGTCGATGACCTCACGTATCTGACTCCCTATCTCGAGGCCGAATCTCCCGCGCTGCGAAGCGACAAGTTTGGAAAATTGAACGAGGCCATTGCAAACATGATTGAAAGCTATGGCCTGGTGCGGTACGAAGTGCTGGCAATTGAAAATAAGAAAAGCGTGACACATCTTCTTCGGATAATAGATAGAGCCGGCGGATACGTCTTTGGCAGCGCCGAGGGTGCAAACGACACCGTGTGGGCAGTGACCATGCGAAATGAGGCATCCTTGATGGACGTTCAGGATATCCAGGAGCGATGGATAGATCAGAAGGATGAGTATGACCGGATGGAACAGGAGGCGGAGGAGGAGGCCCGCCGCGAGCAGGAACAGCAGGCCATGGACATGGATGTACAGCCGCCGCAACCGTCGGCGCCAAGCAACCCCGAGATGGACCCAGACTTTGGGGATATGTCGGTTCCAGCTGATAGTGGCATCAAAGTAATCAGAAAACAATGATACCCCGTCAGCCGTCGTCGCTGACCATTTCAACATCTTCATCCTCTACTTGAACCTCTTCGTCATCTTCTGTGTGGTTGTCGACTGACTCGACAGGTAAAAATGCACTGAGGGCATTGCCGTCTTTGGCTGCTAGTATCAGAGCCCGTGCTTGACGAATTGCTTCCTCCTCAGCCTTCCGTATGGTGCCGCTCACTCGCACGACGCGAAAAATACATGGGCGTCCATCCTTGACCGGGACATGGTCCATGAGGGTGAGCGCGGCCCAAAGCATGCGGTAGTGCTCCCTGTGGCACTTTAGAATGATGGTTGACGTTGCCAGGGACAAGTATTTGACTAGTAGGGTTATCAGAGATGATGGACTGCGGTGCCGCGGGCATCTTTATATACATACCTGCCAAGTTTCCGCCAAGAGCCCCTAAGCCATGGTCACCAAATAGCAGAGAGACGTCGTTGCGAATGGCCTTTAAAAGAAGCTGGGCCGTAAGGTTTTCCACTGTGGGTTGATGCTGCACCACAAAGGACGGCACGGCAGATTTGTGCTTGTTGGCGGACTCGGGTGGATAGAGTATATTGACGAGAAGATATCTCTCCTTTATGCGTACCATGATGATGGCTTAAGGCTGTTTACTTGCTGTAGGCTGGTGGCGAGATGAGAAGTGAAGCGCTGCTGGATGTGCAAACTGCAGAGACCGTCAGTCCCTGTGAAGTTTTTGGTTAGGTACGCCGACCAACCCCCACCGCAAGTTACCTCTGCATGCTTGGACGGCGGCACAGCAGACTAAATATAAAACTCGGAACAGGCAGAACGTCATCTACATTCGTAAAAAAAAAAAAAAAAAAGGTATAAAAGGAAACAGAAATTGAAACATAAAATCAAAGGCCAATCTAGTTCTTTTTTTAAACCCATCTTTCTTTATAGTGCTACTTTATACCATTCTTCCTTAGCACCTACGACCCCTTGCCAACGGTTCGCCACTCTACCTGCACCCTTATATCTAACGTTAGAAAGTCCCCTCCGTCTATTTCGCTGAGCGAGGGGCGATTCTCACTCGGTCACAGCATCTCTCCGCATGGCACTTTTATCTCTTTT
The DNA here is from genome assembly GCF_000280675.1 of Beauveria bassiana ARSEF 2860. NCBI lineage: Eukaryota > Fungi > Ascomycota > Sordariomycetes > Hypocreales > Cordycipitaceae > Beauveria > Beauveria bassiana. Next base: position 398,076 of record NW_007930838.1, on the reverse strand, counting down.
CAACAAATCACTGCTAGTAGGGCAAAGAAGCTTTCATTAAGACGCAGGTAATGTATTTACGATGGTGGAAAATGCCCAAATGACAGCACTACCTACTTTCAAGTATGCATTCCAACGTCCCCAATATATACTATCCGTCCAGGATTCCTAAGTGGAAGATGGTACGTCGCGCGCAGGAAGTGATTTAATTGAAATTGCCACGTCTGGACAATTGGGCCCTCCTTGCCGAGCCTCCTGGGTTCACCTAGTTTCTTCAAATGGTGTGCTCTGTTCATCCTCGTCACGGCAACGTCGGGCCGCACTCCTTCCTCTTCAATGGCGCGTCGGAACAGTTGGTAATTTGCGGCGGCGTCTGCATGTCCGGCTTCATCTATCCGAAAACTTCTCGCCTCGTGCGTTGCATCTACCGTGTATCTCGTTACAGTTTCAGTCGACGTACCTGACGTGCTAGCGCTTTGCGCAGCCAACTTGGCGGCTCGCCTTTCTCCCTTGCCTTCGAGAAGCAGACGCTCGGCCTCGCCAGTGAACTCGTGCCTGATTTCCTGCATCTCCGTCACCGCACCAAGGCTCTCGCGCATACCCTTCACCACACCAGCGCCCTCACGCATTCCCTTGAGGCCTCGGACCGCTGACTTGCCTGCTGCACCGAGCACTTTGCCCGCGCCTTCGCCAACGACACCGCCAATCAACGAGTACAGGGCATCAGTGCCGACGCTCTTCCAAGTCGGAGTATGTCCTGTTGCTTGGTCATACACGGCGCCCGTCATGACATCAGAGGCCAGACCGCAAGCTATGCCGAGTCCCGCTTCGATTGCAAACCCGGCACCTCCAGTGAGCACGCCGACTGCAATACCGACTGCTATGCCGACAACAGCAATTGCCAAGTCGCGCCAAGTGAACTTGATGCCAAAGAGGCTGAAGTGACCGCTTGGATCGATATTGTTGATTGGATCACCAAGGCAGTACCCGTAAGAATTGATCTCACCAGATTGGAACGGGCTCCACGAATCCGGGGAATGAAAGTGCATCAGCACAGGGTTATACACACGGTAGCCGTTGCCGAGATGATACCACCCGGTAACGGGGTCGCACCATTGGCCATTAAAGCCGATTGATGGCCCTTTGTCCGCATCTTGCGCATTGTAGCCGTACGGGGTGTACTGCCGGCTGTAGTGTGAATCGGACTCGTCACTGTTGATCCAAGCAGTGACAGAAGCATGCATGTCTGACGCCCATAACTGAGTCTGGGTGTTTCTCGTTTCCTTCTGAACAGTTTGTCCCCAGTAACATGTACCATCCGAAACAAAACTTACGCGATCATTGCCCGATGTATAGCCTACCAGGGTGTTTCCACGGTAATGGAGATAATACTCGTCCTCACCCGGTACTAGCTGGCAAACCAATTTCCCTGATGCATCATAGCGGTACTCGCTCAGGATCCGGGACTGCGAATCGCGTAGAGTAACGAGGTGACCCGTGGAGTCGTATTCGAGCTTGTTTCCCTTTTCATCTCTTACCAAACAACCGTTCTGGTCATACTTGAGATCCATTTTGGCGGGATAGTCGTGGTGTGAATTTGTAATGCCTATGACTTGTCCAGGGTCTTGATCGGCATATGTGTATCTTTTCACATTCTTATCACCATTGTGGAAAACAGTAGTAATGTCAACCAGATTATGAAAGGGCCCAAAGGTGAAAGACTGCTGCCGAATCTGGTTGCCTAGCTCGTCGGTGGGTGATTGGCAACCCTGACATTCAAAGCCCACTAAGCGATCCAATACGTCGTATGTGAACGTTTCTTCTCGTAGCAACTCACCGTTGCCGTCTTCTAGACGGCGCATCGCAAGATGGCCTGTCTGAAGGTAGGTCTGGGTGAGTTGATGAAGTAGCTTGCGTCCTTTTGTGACGCTCCTACCTATCTCACGGCTGAAATCATCATAAGTGAGATGCGTGGTCAAGCTATTGTTGGCCCCATCCTGTACGCAACTATCTACCAAGCGTTGTACTTGGTCATAGGCAAAAGTAATGGACAATGGGCCCTGGGTCAATTGCCGCGGTTGTCCTTCGGCGTTGTATTGGATCTCGAGTTTCTCTCCATGGGGATTGGTGTACCCTTGCATTTTGCCAGCCATTGAATAGAACGACTCGGTAGAAAACATCGGCCCATTCTCAATGTCAAGGCTCGCTTTATCGACCAAGCCGGAGGGCAAATGCGTGAGATCTGTCGTACTGTAAAGGTTCTTGAGCTTCACAGGTGCGACTGTTTGAGCGTCATACTGGATAGTTTCCGCGACATCCTTACTCGTGAGAGCCATGAGCGCGTAGTCCAGTTGTGGCTCGTGGGAAAGTCGACGCACGTCTCCCTTTGGCGTGGTAGTTATCGACGGCGCCGGTGCGCAGCCTTCGAACGACTGGGCCGTGGCTCGTCCACCAACTTCATGTAGAGTGATCCGCCCTAACCCGTCGAATAACTGCTTGCCAACGCAATGATTGTTTGTGTCTATAGACGTTGGCAAAATGGATGAGCTATGGACTGCATACGTAGTATTGACGGCCTGGCCGTCCTGCCGAATTGTTCGAGTGACACGATCGAAGCAATCCAACTTGTACTGCGTAGCTCGGTTCAGGGGATCTTTTTGTAAGACCAAGCGACCCAACCCGTCATAGTCATATGCTGTTGTAGCATAGACTGATCCGTCAATCTTGTAGATAACAGTCTCGATCGGGAGCCCGAAGTTATTGAACTTTAATTCAGTTTTGCATTGACCCTCAATTCCTTCGATACGTGTTTGACCAATTGGATCCGTCGAGGATAAAGTAGTAATTCCATCACTTGCATGTACTTGACATGTCTGGCCCCAGTCATCGTACTCCAGTGATCGACGTAGCTGCTGCTCGGTTGGCTCGCCTTTGGTTCGCAGCCAATCGCTGTCCACCAGTGCGACACATTGGCCAATTTTGTTATAGCTGCGCTCCTGCACGGTACGGAAAGTGCTGTTGGAGACGTTGCCGTCGGCATCGGCATCCTGCTTATCGACCTTGCATATGCGCTCCAAGCCATCTGTAATGTAGCGTGCCTGCACGCCCTTGGCGTCCTTTGTCATCACGCAATATCCAATGTCGCCTTGCAGAACGCTGTAACGGTGCTCTTCACTTGCTTCATATGATGTATTGGGAGATACAACCTTCTTGGTAAGCTGGCCAATCTTATCATACTCGAAGTCTGTTTGAACACCTGCAATACTCTTGTGGGTATAAGCAAGACCAGATAGCGTCGACAAGTGTGTTATTGCTTCGGCTGTGTATCCGTCGTAGCTTTTAGTAGTAACTGTACGTCTCATACTATCAGAGTCAGGATAGTCGTACTTCCAAGTAGTCGTCGTAGGGCATTTTTCCGAAATCATGATAATTTGCTGCTGACGACGACCGTGATCGCGGCTGTCAGGCTGATCGACATAGGAATATTCCCAAGTAGAGAACTCTTTACCATCCTCAAGAGCCTGCACCTTATCAACGGCTACGAAGTAGCTCGTATAAGATGTAGACGCAGTTCTGTGTTGACTGTAAATGTATTGCTTGCTCCTGATGGGAGTTTGGTACGAGCTTGGTGCTGGAGTCACAGTCTCGCACTTGATGTATCGCTGGAAGCCATGAGGATCAGCAGGGCATCCTGTTGCACCCACTGATGGGTAAAATTCACGACCCGTGCGTACACCATTAGACTGAGTGTCTTCAATTGGGTTGCCCCATTCGTCAAAGACATGGTGAGTAGTTTCGGTACGAGATGCTTTGGTCGCAGTATCTTCATAAATGGTTTCCACGCTCTTGGGCAGCTGATATTGCGCCGGCTGATTTTCAAAAGTACTGGTAGCATACATATAGTATGCAATTGACTGGGTAACCTGCTTGGTGCCTTGGCGCCTCTGATGGCGAACAAGTAAATGAAACTTGTTGTATGTGTACTTGGTTTCAGCTCCGCCGTCCATCTGAACAGTACACGAGTATTCGTAATCCTGGCGCACACGGTATAAGTTATCCTCGCCGTCCATCCAGTTATGGAGAGCTCCGAATCCGAGGAAATTAGTCGCCGTGTAATTGTAGTTGGTTTTGATTTCAGGCTGCTGCTGTCCCGGCCAGAGCACATGGCAGGTGACGTACGGGATTGACTTGAGTGGTGCACCGGGTGGTAAAGCATGTCCTCTATCCTTGTCACTGTATGAGACTTCCTCCTCAAGACCACAGGGGCTGACAATTTTCTTTAAACATGTGACTTGATTGATGGTGTCATACTCAAAGCTCCAGGGCGGCGTGCTCTCAAGTGGCAGCTGGACTTTAGCAAATCGGCCGTTTCGGCGACTAGCAGTGATGGTGCTTTCTTCTTTGGTGCCTGGAGCTCGCACAACTGTCGTGTCGGCATCGTGTTCAGCATAGTTGATCTTGAGGAGGACCTGAGCACCGTCATATATGCTCTCCAGACGAGGCTGCCGACCAGAACGAGCCCAGCCGAGCGTGAGCATACGGCCGTTGGGCTCCCATAGCTTCACTGGAACAGAAACATTGAATCCGCCATTTTGATTAGAGAGCAATTCGACCAGGCCAGACTTGTGAACAACCAGATACTGGTCCGATGCTCCTTGGACCTTTTTGAATTGGAAGCTCTTCAACTTTTGATCTGTGATGCGGATAGAACTAGGGGTTTCCTTGACCTGAAAGCTCTCACCAGTTGAGAGAGATAGTGTTTTTGCCGACACTTGAGCATGCTGGTAGGATGACAGATTGAATGACCAGCCGATGCCGAAACCCACGTCTTGAGTGTTTAGGGGGTTGAAAGTCAGACAGAGTTGCAAGGCAGGGCAGTTGCGCGCGGCTGAAGGTGTTTCATAAACAATAACCGTTGCGGTGTACTGGCCAGTACGAGGGTCAACTCCTTTCTGAAGGAAGCTGTCGAAGTTGAAGCTTTGTGAGTAGAGCGAGGACATTTTGTTCAGCCAGGCACGTGCTTTGTTTGCACCGTTTGCACCGTTTGCACCGTTTGTACTGTGTGCACCGTTTGTAAATTTCTTTTGTTTGCGAAATAGCCCTTTATTATGGCCCTTGATGCTGTTCAAGTCATCAATACTTTTTAAGGGTGCAGACGAATTATCACAATATATATCCCGCCATCATGTACTACTGCGGCATGTCCAAATGCAATACAACTTGGACTCTGTATTAGTGGTGTTGGAGGAGGGCCAGCGACTGTACCGTCCATTTACTTTTTTACTGGCGTGCGCATACATATGTCCAAATCAGGCTCTTACCTACCGTACTGCACTGCAACCGCACCTCGCTTTCAGGCAGCCACTTGCGTTCGGGAGTTGACATCACGGCGTTTTCAGGCAGCCTCTTTCACTCGGGAATTGATATAAAGTCGTTTTCGAGCAGCCACTTTCTTTCGGGAGTTGATTTTATTTGTTCCATTTGCCCAATAAATGTCAGCCACATATTTGGTAGACCCCGCGCGCACATGCGTCGGCCCGTTTATGCGCGGCTACACTCGGTCAGCCACGCTCATCAACTTTACAACGTTCTAACTCGGGCTCACTTGCGCACAAGTGGCTGAATTCATATTCAGCTGGCTAACCTGATGCATCAATTCCAATATTCACCATCGAGGGCTTGCCAAAGACCGGGATGCTCGAGTCTCTTCACGGGTGTTTTTGAACTCAGCTTCGAATATAAAGACCGAAACCGTCGAATAGTTGAGCATTAAGAAGACCTCCCAAGTGCATGGAAGGATGCTTCTGCGGTGGTGCGTTGGTGAATGCCGCTCCACGAATGCCGTCAATGAACTTGGCAAACTCGTGCAGTTCTCATTGCCATTGGAGGCATAAGTAAAAGTATATATACCATCCTCAAGGCTCAGACGGGCAGTAGAAATCTCAGAAGCTTCATCATCAATTCTATTGAAAACATTTTTCACTCTTAGTTATTAACCCACACCCTACGAGACCAAACTACTCAACACTCTTTTCATCATGGTTGATTGGGAAGTGCTTGACTTGTCCATTGGGACAAGCAATGCATATCAGCAATCCGCTCAACTATATGCAAATGGCAGAATGCAGGTTCTTGTCTACGTTTGGATCTCTGTTCAAATCAAAGGTACCAATCAGCTTTACAACTTGAGTCCTGACGAGCTCAGCGAAATTGCTCTGGTTGACTACAACGATCCCTATAACGGCCTGGACAGAGATGGGGACATGCGCGGGGACTGGCAGTATTCCGAAAAACCCGGTGAATACGCACTGCCTTTGCCATCTAGCAGAGTTGTCGGAGCTGCTACGGATTTGCCTCAGCTGGCCAGAGGCTCTCAGACTCAGAAATATTGGGTCACTACTACAGCGCAAGAGAACAAAGACATTGCGGCATCCATCTACCAACCTGATGGCACTTTGGTCAATACCACAATGGCTGGTTTTGAGTCTCGCATCACACTCGAGGGTCTCACGCCGATCGTCTACACCACAGACAAGGAGAGCACCTCAGTCGAAAAAAAATTCATCAAGCAAGGAACGTATCATTGCGACTGGGAAGGCTCATATGACCCATATTGGTCCCAAGACAACTATTATTTTTCATTAAAGCAGTTTCCTCTCCATAAAGTCGAACTCCATTGGTATGACCGCACCGGACACGACAATGGGCATGACAACGATCCTTGCCTCGTCGGTGCTGTTGCAAAGCAGCTGCAACATGACTACCAAGTGTCTCATAGCGCTGATTTAAACGTATTCTTTATCTGGGAGCATGGCACCAAATCTCCGACAAAGGCTGGACTTTACAGGCAATCGGGCAACATCACGATCAACGCCTACGCCAACATAGAGGTCGATCAACGAGAACTGGCGCTCTGTCTCACGCGCTTGAAGTTTCACTTTTTTCCTGGCCTTGGTGAGATTTGGGGCACACAATGGACATTTAGTACTTGGTTCATCGTCTACGACATTCACGGCAACTCGGGCACCTTTGAAGTCACGTTGTCCGAGGACCACGATTCCGTTGTCATCCAAGACTCCAAAAGATCTTCGGCCATCGCCAGTTCGGAGAAGGAATCCATCAGCAAGCAAGAGATTAAGCCCTCTCTCCATGATAAAGCCAAAGTAGAAGCCGCAGTTGAGGCTTTCAAAGAGAAATACAAGGCTTAAGACTTGTATTGCGATGGAAGTCATGTCAAGCAGGAGCTCGTCATTACACGCATGACAAGTCCCGCTGTCGCTATTTTGGGTTCCATTTCCGGTCGTTGACCAAAGCCATTTTTTATCATGCAAATGCCCAGAATTTATATTGTCCTCTATATCAATACCGATACTACTGCTTATGCTCCAACATGGCAACTAAACCCCGGTGACTCCGTAGTCCCTGCCTGCCAATCATCATGTCATTGAAGCCGTCAATACACAAATGCAAAATCCTTCCCATCGCGCGCCGTTGACGATGTTGTAATACGGAAAAAAAAAAAAATCAAAGGTCTCGGGAAACAATGCAAAGAGCAATGGTGAATGCTCTCGTCCCAACCCCCGAAAAAAAATCAATCGCTGTGCCCGTACTCTTTACTTTATCCAACAACTGCCTTCATGCTCAGGCTCTCCAGGAAGCCACCCAAGTCTTCCTTCTTGACTTCAACCACGCAATGCTCAAAACTGTCGATTCTCACTCGTGCACTCGTCTCGGCAACCACTTCTTGAAACGCGCTGCCGAATCGATTCAGCCCGTAACCCTTGTCGTGTTCTTCTTGATCCGAGTCTGAATCATCCTCATCCTCCTCATCCGAGCCCTCTGACTCAGTTTCCAGCTCATCCACCTCTTCTCCCGCGGCTTCCCTGGCTGCTAGCTTTTGCGCCCTGACGCGCTCCTTTGCCAAACGAGATTCCTCCTTCTTCTTTGCCCGGGCCTCTTTAGTCCGCTGTCGCTGCTTTGCCGCTTCCTTGTCCATAAAGGTCGAGTCGGGTCCGCCGCCACCGCCTGTACCGACTACAATGTATACTCCGCGCTTCTCATGCAGGCTGGCCACCACCAAAGGTGTTCCACGCCCGCCGTGCGACAGTTTTCCATGTGCTTCTCTGTCTTGCTCGCCAAGGGCCTCGCCAATCCACAGCGAGAGCTTTGTCAGCGCCGAAGGATGGGTAAATAACGAGACATCCGGCCCATCCTTGACAACGCAGAGTCGGAACGCCCGCAAATGCTTGATTTGTTTCTTGTTGATCAGTGATGTGCCGGTTCTGTAGATGGCTCGATGCAGAAACTGGGCCGTTGGGAGGCCCGCTTTGAGAGCGTCAATGTTCTCCAGCGCATCATAGGCTTCCCAGAAGCGCCCAACCCACTCTTCGCCTTGGGCTGCTACTTCGGCATCATCTTCAATCTCACGACTGGCCTGACTAGCGGCAAATGCTAGATCCAAAGCCTGCGCGTGCTTCCCGACCTCGAGCAGGGCACCAATGACCACACCAACATCTTGCGCAGACAACGTTGCACGCCAGCCCCAGCTCCGCACGAAACCCCATCCGTCTTTGGCACCTGCTCGGTCCTTGCCGTCCGTGTCCACAGCAGGCACCATCTCATCCAAATTGTAATATTTGCCATAGTACAGCAGCTTGGCTCGCAGCTCTCTTTTTAACATCATGTCCATGTGCGTGTAGCTTTGTTTACACTGCGCAAGACTAACGCCCATCTTGGCCAGTAGTTTGTGCAGGCGCTTGATTCCAGTCTCGCTCCACGTCTTTAAACGCGAGAACAAGTATGGCGAGTGTAGCATGCTGTCGTATAGGCTCCAATGGCGGATGAGAAGAAAGCGCGGCTCTGGCGATAGCCTAATGCCCGTGTCTTCAGGGTTGCGCGCTGTCGTCGGAATGACGCCCGTGTTCTCCGAGGCAACTCGTCCATTGGTGATCTCTGGGGGGTTTAATCGCCTAACTTCGTCTCGTAGCAGCTGGCGGAGGCGCGCGCCACGCACTCCCATCCACCCTGTTGGTACGTTCTTGTCCGAGGCTCGGATCGAGACGGCGACACCCGCCGATGACTTCCCGTACAGCTCCATTGACGTCACACCAACAATCGTAAGCCACAGCAAGTCGTTGTCTTCGCGACCGAGCTCCGAGGCCAAAGAATACATCATGGAGGAGACTGGCTCTGAAAACGATGATCCCATCTTGTAGTATTGTTGTAGCACAGACTCCTTTTCACTTCTCATTCGCAACAATTTTCGTCGAAGGGCGCGGGCCGAAGGTGCGGGAGGCTCCTGTGCGCCAGATGGAGGCTCGAGCGGATCGCTAGAAAGTCCCAGTTCCGGATCTCGGAGCGAGACCAGTCCTCGTTGTGTTGGGCGTCTCGGAGAAACGGGTATTGAGCTCGACTATGTGATGTTAGTCGGAACCTCCATGTCATGACGCGGCTACATACCGAGTTGCTCCGCCGTCGTCGGGCGGGTCTGTCATCGTCGTCGTCGGTCAGCTCATCATTGTCGGGCAAGCTCTTGCGTTTTTGTCCGGCGAGCGCGCGAGGCTCAGGTTCGTCGTCGTCATCACTCAATCCGTAGTCATCGTTGCCGTCGTTGTCTATATCCGGCATGTCTACGAGCGCCAGATACGCGTCACGCTCGGTCATGAGTTCTTCTTCGATATCGCCGTCATCAAAGACGACAATCCCGCCCCGTTCAGAGTTGTAGGCGCGTCCGATTTCGCCACCCGATACGCCCACCGGGCTGCGCGACTGGTAGGACACTGCCTCGTCTGATGAGGGCTGCAGCGGAAAGCCGCCAAAAACATTGGCTAAGTTCCAGGGGCGATGAGCATCGAGCACCCAGACTTCGACACCGCTGTAGGGATTCTCCTCGCCCTCAGGCTCGAGACCAAGGAGCGGACCCAGATCAACCATGCCCCCAACGCCGAGGCAAACGACAAGGCCACCGGCGCCGCCCTGCGACTGCATCATGGGCACGACGAGCTCCTTGCCAGCCTTCTCGAGATCGGCGTAGCCCGAGATGGGCTGTATCTTGTGGGGGATGTAGTCATGCTTGAGTAGACGAGTCAATATGCGGCAGCCACAGAGGGCGTCGGGCTCGAGGGCGACAAGGATAAGAACGGGAGGAGAGAGCGGATGTCGCGAGTTCTGGAGGTGAATATAGAGCTTGGAGATCAGAGAGCGCGGTAGGTACATGACTGCGGGAGACTGCGCTTGTCGGTCACTGGATGCATGGAGATGCTAACGGAAAGGAGGAGTGTGCCCTGTAAATGCGTAAAGAGATGACGAGATGCAGCTGTAAAAAGTATACAGTGGACGACACGAGAGGGCAGCGTCCTTGTGCGCGCATGAGCATAAATCAATGCTTGCTAATAAAGAAGGGTAAAGTAAATTGGTGTGAGTGTTTATGGTGGACGCGGTGTGCGAGGTAGTTGCAGACGCGCTTTGTGGCTCCACGGCTCGACCCGCGTCGACGAGTTTAATGGGCAGCGTCGCATTATTACAATTATTACCTACCTTACAGGTGCCATGCCAGCAGCGCATGGTTGTGGGGCATTTACGGCCAACGGGCTACAGTATGTACCTTTACAGGTAGCCAGCCGCCCGTCACCTGATAACGTGGCTTGTGGCTCGACACGCTTGTCGGCCTAGCCTTGTGGCGCGTTTGCAATGCACCTGCTTTCCCAATAATTCTAGTCCACCACTTCAAAGTCTCGACGTTGGCGTCTTTGGCACGCTTGTGCACTCAATGAAGCTCTTTTGTCGCCTTTGAATTGCTCACTGAGCCCAAAATTCTTTTCTTTCCTACCAAACCTCCAGCCAAGGATCTCGATATGCCGCCACCCTCCGCAACGGAGCGAAATCGAATAAAGGCATTCGTCGAGCAGACTGGCAATCATGCACCAGGCTCTCCGCAAAAGAATCGCCGTGGCAATCAGAGCCCAGATACTGCCTTTACCGAAAACCTGGAGAGCCTCGATATAATACAGGCCAACAACCAATATGAAAAAGCCCACGACGACGTGTTTGACGAGAACACGCGCCCCGCTTCAGCCCAGAGCGCCGACCGCCGCCCCGGGCATCTTGATCATCTCTTTACTGGGTCCGAACTCTCGGAGGCGTTCATGAGATCTGGCCGGTCTACGCCGACGAGCGAGTACAACAGAAGAGTACCTGTCAAATATGTATCAAAGGCACCTCATAGACAAGAATCGAAGAAAACCTCTCGATTTACTCACGCTGCGGCCCATAGCTTACCAACTGTGACAGTTGGAAGTGATCTCCGCATGACTGTGGCGGAGCAGCCACAGAAGAGCAACTTTGCCGAAATGAAGGATGGATTTTCAGCAGCTGGTTTAACATATAGTAATGCGAGACATCCTCAGAGTCCAGTGCGAAACAGCCAGAGACTCCAGCAGCCGCAGCATAATCATAACCATCATCATCACTATAATACTCAGCAAAAGAAGTCTCACAAACGCGAGCCATTGATGCCGGCACCGCAAGTGGAAGAGGAAAACCGTGGTAGAACACAGAGTCGAGCGAGATTCGAAGCTACGCCTCCAGCTTTTACTGACAGCGACGTCGCATCCCAATCATCCCGCGGCAAAGACGACCTTCAAACGACACCACGAGGCAAACAATTGCCGACACGAAACAGAGTGCATTATGCACACTCTCCAGTCAAGCAGTTGGAGGACAGAAAAAGGCGCCGCAAGAGCCTCGACTATGACGATCAGGCACTGAATGTAATGGAGTATAAAGAGCTTCTGGAGCAACCATTTGACTTTGACCCTGCCACGGCAATGGCAACGGGAAAGCACACCGGGCATCACGGCGATGGCAATCAACGGCTAGCGCAGATGCAACACATGGGAAGCGCTGAGCAACAAAGATTTTTCGGGGACATGCCAGTGGACGAATGGGAATCGGCTGGAAATTGGTTCTCGGAACAATTCACGGGCATCATGCGAAGATTGACGGCGGCTCGGCAATCAAAACGGCAGATTGTGGAAAGCTTCGAGCTGGAGGCGGCTGCGCGCGAGGCAGAAGTCAGACGGCGGTCGGATAAGATTGACGAGAAGCTCCAAAAGATGCGCGAAGATGGCATGAAGGTCGTCGGAGGTCGAAGCTGATGAGGGATGCTTGTACGAGATTCGCTGGCTGTGTTACGAGCTATGAGCTACGATTTATGATGATATAAAAAGGCAGCTGGGCAGCTGCACTACCTAATAAAGGGCGACTTGCTAAATGGTAACCACCTGCTTCACACATCTGTCAGGTCCTACCACCAAACGGAGCTGGCAACCAGGGCGGTCAGGAAATATCCCCGAACGAATGCCATCGGTATATAATTCATATGCGGGATAGTAACCATCGACAAACCGAATGACCTGGTCCCTTGTCATGCCGGCGTTGGGATCACCTTTGAGGAGTCGGAGATGTTCTTCTTGCTCCGCACGCCAGACGTAGACGTATTGCGTGTCTTGAGCGTCGATGTGAATAAAGATGTGGAAAAGATTGGTTAGCGCATCGTAGGCGCGCAGGTTCTGGTTCACGAAAAGCAGATGCTCGAGCTTGTGCAAGTGCAGGGTGCGGTTGGGGGCCTCCCAGCGCCGTCGAACCTCGTCGTCTGAGACGGGCCGGAAGCCAACTGACCAACCTTCGAGCATCAGCACGTCTATAGGAGGCTGACCGGGCTGATTGACGGGCAGCCAGGCAGACTCGGGGAGGCGATCGCCCTGGCCCTGGTAAGCGGCCTTGTCGTACAGAGGCAGTTTGGTGGGCTGGCCGTTGATGAGCTCCGCAAAGACCTGGACGGCGAGGGCTACGTCGTGGGTGCCTACTTCCATTTAGCGGGGGATGCTCTATGGCTAGTATGCCAGAACGTTGGCTGCATTAGCTGCCGTACCTGGCTCCCCACGGTGCTGGATCAGGGCATTGTCGGGCTGCTGCGCAGCGAGTGCGATCTGGTCGTCGTGGGAGAGATAAAAGTCGTCGATGCTGCATACGACAGCGTGCACGCCCTGTTCTTCGAGAGCGGCTGTCAAGGCGGCGACGAGGGTCGTCTTGCCCGCGCCCTGGATGCCATTGAGGCCAACGACGAGCGGGGTGGGATGCTGCTGGTCACGGTCATGGTGGGCTCGGTGCGCGGCGAGATGCTCGAGTATAAACGGCAGGCAGATTGGAACCTTGTCATCCACAAAGGTGGTCGGCATTACGGGCTATAACTTGCTCCCTTGTCTTTTTGCGCACGGCGATTGTTCCGAAGGGGTTGGTTTGACACATCATCCGGCCCATGCCCATGGGTTGGCTGTGTGGGGTGACGACGGTGTTTGGATATAGGCGACTTGGTAGCCGGGGTTTGTGGGGTTAGCGGTTGGGCGATTGGCTGGGGTAGAGTAAAGCAAGCAACAACGGGAAAAGGAAGCGGCGCACGGAGTTTATGATATTTTGTGGGGTAGAGTAGAGAGATGGGTCTTTTTCCGTACGGATACTGGCACTGGCTGGCATGGGGAAGAGAAGGGAGATGGCGGACAACGGAGATGATGGGGTAAAGTATGGGAGGCGAGGAATTGAATCATTTAGTCACATGATGAGGATATCTATGCTGATGGCGGTATTTGCGAATAAGGGCCGTGTTTGCTGATTCCTGGCTGGCCGTCATGAGTGCACATGCAAATAGTAGCAACAGCAACCGACTACCTCAATTACTGGTCCGCTGGTATTAGTGATTGCAGGCCGTTATTAGCACATAATTACAGGTAGGTAGGTAGGAAGCTACCCCAAACGGTGCCCGCCCGTAGATTCCGGCAGCAGATGCGCTGATGATGTAACCAAGTTCATTGGCCCGAGTTTCCTTGGAGAGAGTGGAGCTACTGGTCACTGGGGTTGGAGAGTTACGAGTTGAACGGTGAGTAGAATAATGCTTGCAAATGTAAATTTGAGTTTTAAATTTTTATCTCTATCGTCTTAAATAGAATAGCAACGTACGGATATATATCGAACTCCATTCATCAATGGCCCGGCGCTATCCGCAACTATCTACAGCATGCAAACACGTCAAACATGTGAAGCTGGGCGACGCTGGTATGAACTTGTGCCGAAAACAGAATAGCGCCTCCACAGACTGGTCCCCTCGGTACCCGCACCTTGTGAACCGAGGCTTTGTGCTTTGCGCCGTCATCTGTCGCACCCCCAAAGCTTCCCACGCTTAAGAAGCCCCGTTTGCAACTTTCATTCCCGATCGCTCGCCTTTTTTTTTCTTCCTTGACTCCTCCTCTTGATTTTATTCATCTCTGATACCCCTCCAATCCACCTCTTTTCTACAATCCAGTTGTCTCTTGTGGCTTGTCTTGACTGATTACGCCCACGACAGCCAGTCTCCTTCATATCCGTTCTCCCCCACACATTCACACAACACACACACACACCATGTCTGAGCAGTTGAGATACGACGGCCAGGTCGTCGTCGTCACCGGTGCCGGTGGTGGCCTCGGAAAGGCCTATGCCCTCTTCTACGCCTCGCGCGGCGCCAGCGTCGTTGTCAACGATCTCGGTGGCTCCTTCACCGGTGAGGGCAACTCGGCCAAGGTACGTAGCTTGGAGTTTGTGTGTTTGGATCGCCAGGTTCGGGTGCGCCGGTGCGCCCGTACATTCAGTGAACTCGGCCACCAGCACACTAGGTCAGGAGAAAAATCGAAAAGACATGCACAACTAACGCAATGTTTTAGGCTGCCGATCTTGTCGTCGATGAGATTAAAAAGGCTGGCGGCAAGGCCGTCTCCAACTACGACTCAGTCGAGTTCGGTGACAAAATCATCGACACCGCCATCCAGGCCTTTGGCCGCGTCGACGTCGTCATCAACAATGCCGGTATTCTCCGCGATACCAGCTTCAAGAACCTCAAGGATGAGGACTGGGACCTCATCATGCGCGTCCACGTCTACGGCGCCTACAAGGTCACCCGCGCCGCCTGGCCTCACTTCCGCAAGCAAAAGTATGGTCGCGTCATCAACACTGCCTCAGCTGCCGGTCTCTACGGCAACTTTGGTCAGACCAACTACTCGGCTGCCAAGCTTGCTCTGGTTGGCTTCACTGAGACCCTCGCCAAGGAGGGCTACAAGTACAACATTCTGTGCAACGTCATTGCTCCCATTGGTATGACTCTCCCGTGCCTGTCTGGCTTCTTCGCCGAGCAACCCACTAACCGAGCTTAGCCGCCTCGCGTCTGACCAGCACCGTCTTCCCCCCCGAGCTTCTCGAGGCTCTCAAGCCTGAATTCGTCGTCCCTGTCGTCGGTGTCCTCACCCACAAGAACAACACTGGCGATACCGGCGGCATCTACGAGGTCGGCGGCGGCTTTGCCGCCAAGCTCCGCTGGCAGCGTGCCGAGGGTCTGCTCCTCAAGCCCGACTCCTCATACACCGCCAGTGCCATCATCAAGAACTGGGACAAGGTTGTTGACTTCTCCAAGAACTCCACCTTCCCCGCTGAGCCCAACAACTTCATTGAGCTCTCCGAGAAATCTGCCCAGCTGCCTCCTAGCGAGCAAGGCGAGAAGATTGACTACAACGGCAAGGTGGTCCTCATCACTGGTGCTGGTGCTGGTATTGGCCGCGCCTACGCCCTCGCTTTCGCCAAGGCTGGCGCCAGCCTCGTCATCAACGATCTCGTCAACCCCGACACTGTTGTCGACGAAATCAAAAAGGCCGGCGGCAAGGCTGTCGGTGTCAAGGCTTCTGCTGAAGACGGCGAGACTGTTGTCAAGGCTGCCATTGATGCCTTTGGCCGCATCGACGTCGTTGTCAACAACGCTGGCATCCTCCGCGACAAGGCCTTCTCCAACATGGACGACAGCCTGTGGAACCCCGTCTTCAACGTTCACCTTCGCGGTACCTACAAGGTCACCAAGGCTGCCTGGCCCTATTTCCTCAAGCAAAAGTACGGCCGTGTCATCAACACCACCTCCACCAGTGGTATCTATGGCAACTTTGGCCAGGCCAACTACTCCGCTGCTGTAAGTACCCGTTGCAAACCAGAACACAGTTGCTAGTCCAATCTAACAAATGACAGAAATGCGGTATCCTGGGTTTCTCCCGTGCTCTTGCCATCGAGGGTGCCAAGTACAACATCTTTGTCAACACCATTGCTCCCAACGCCGGCACCGCCATGACCAAGGCTGTCTTCACACCTGAGATGCTGGAGTCCTTCAAGCCCGACTACATTGCTCCCCTGATCCTCGCCCTCTGCAGTGACGTCTGCCCCGACCCTACCGGCGGTCTCTACGAAGTCGGCAGCGGCTGGGCCGGAAAGACCCGCTGGCAGCAGGCCGGTGGCCACGGCTTCCCTGTCGACGTGCCCTTGACTCCCGAAGAGGTTGTCAAGAACTGGAAGGCCATTACCGACTTTGAGGACGGCCGTGCGGAGTACCCGGAGAGAACCACTGACTCTTTCGGCAAGATTATGGGCAACTTGGAGAACAAGGCCGGCAGCAGCAAGGTATGAGTTGACCCAAATCTTCCATGATGTAGAACCATATACGAATTAGAATGAACCAACACCTGTATTTTATCATCATGATCATCTCAACGTCATCCTGTACTTGTTAAATCTTTGGAGCGTATGCTAACGTGTTTGTGCGAGTAGCAGGGTGCTAGCGCTGCTCCCGCCAATAAATACCTCGCTGCCATTGACGAGGCCTTGAAGACCGAGGGTGCGCCTACTCCCTTCAGATATGAGGAGCGCGACACTCTTCTGTACAACATTGGTGTCGGCGCCAAGGCCACTGAGCTCGACTACGTCTTGTAAGCTTCGGAATCTGGACAAATGTAACCAATCTTTTTAGCAAAGCCAGTCTGCTAACCC
Source organism: Beauveria bassiana ARSEF 2860 (assembly GCF_000280675.1). NCBI lineage: Eukaryota > Fungi > Ascomycota > Sordariomycetes > Hypocreales > Cordycipitaceae > Beauveria > Beauveria bassiana. Next base: position 381,210 of record NW_007930838.1, on the reverse strand, counting down.
AAGCCATCATAGCGAGGGCGCCGAGAACTTTCAGCTCCTTCCCACGTACGGTGTCATCCCCGCCATGTCGGCCGACACGGGCTTCTCCTTTGACAAGATTGTCCCCAACTTCAACCCCATGACGCTGCTCCACGGCGAGCAGTACCTCGAGATTCGCAAATTCCCCTTGCCCACGAGTGCCAACCTCGTGTCCAAGGGCCGCCTCCTCGAGGTCGTGGACAAGGGCAAGGCCGCCGTCGTCAAGACGGGCACCACCACCACCATTGCCGAGACGGGCGAGGAAATCTTTTACAACGAGATGACCGTCTTTCTCCGCGGCGCTGGCGGCTTTGACGGCCAGAAGAAGCCGGCCGACCGCGGCGCAGCCACGGCCGCCAACGTGCCCCCCAAGCGCGCCCCCGACCACGTCCACGAGGAGTACGTGCACCCTGATCAGGCTGCTATCTACCGTCTGAGCGGTGACTACAAGTAAGTTTAACCATAGTTTTGACCCCTTTTTGCCAAAAAAAAAAAAAAAAAAAAGAAAAAAAGG
>NW_007930838.1:347617-380578 GCF_000280675.1 Beauveria bassiana ARSEF 2860 | reverse complement strand
CCTTTTAGACCTAAAAAAAAAAAAAAAGAAAAAAAAAGGCCGGTTGTACATTAGCTAACGCCACATTAAGCCCTCTGCACGTTGACCCCGCGTTTGCCAAGATGGGTGGCTTCAAGAAGCCCATTCTACACGGTCTCTGCTCTTTCGGTATTGCTGGCAAGGCCATCTACGACAAGTAAGTCAACTCCGTAGCCTTACCTTATGAACCTGTCTCGAAAGTACACTGCGTGCTAATTGCTATATACCAGGTTCGGTCCCATCAAGAACATCAAGGTCCGCTTCGCCGGTACCGTCGAACCCGGCCAGACCGTCATCACCGAGATGTGGAAGGAGGGCAACAAGGTCGTCTTCACCTCCAAGGTCAAGGAGACTGGCAAGCCCTCGATTGCGGGTGCCGCTGCCGAGCTCCTCTCTGCCGACAAGAGCAAGATTTAAGAAAAAAGAGAACAGTAAAGTCAAAGCGAAACAAAAACAAATTATTCCATGTAACGGTCCAGGCCTGGGCCAGACATTTGAAGGAGGAACGACGGAGAATCAAGTCGCCTTTTTTGTGTATTATAAAAATCTGAGGGGAAACTGATTTTTCCTTTGTCTAGTCATGCATGCTTTTCCCCAAAAGAGCTTAGTAACGAGTTTTGTCTTCTTTCATTAACCTTGACAGGATACTTTCAAAATGTGATGATGTGTAAAATGTTTGCTATTTCAATGTGTGCGCTTTTTCATATGGAGATTGTTTTGATAAGTTGCCCAGCTACCTAACCCGTTGCTGAGAGCGTTCATTCCCCGTCACAATTTAGACACGGCTTATTAGCGTGCGCTGTCAAAAAACAATATTGCGAATTTCCATCAATGCCCGCCCGCTTTGCGCTTGCCAAAACAAGAAGCTGAATAAGAACGCCTTGGTACGCCAGCGTTACGTGAAGAAAAGAAAAATGTAGAAAATGAATGCAATGCTTGCTAAAAATACAACTTCGTGAGTATACGAGCCTTGACATGGCCTCCCCCCCCCCCTTTTTTTTTTTTCTTTGCTTCAACAACGAATTAGAGTAGTGTTCATCGGGGCCATGGTTTCAGTGCAAGAAAGAGGCCATAGACTATCAGAGAGGACGTTCGCTGACCGTCCATCGTCGCTTAGCGCAGCTCATGTCGCGAAACTTATCCGCATCGCTCGGTGGCGTCGGGCAGCCCCAGAGCCCGCCGAGGCCGCCGCCGAGGGGGTTGGTGGTGGCAATGACTTCGTTGGGCGGGAGCAGCACGTCGTCATCGCTGTCCAGGCTGCTCGTCTGCAGCTTGATGGGTCCGGCAAACATGAGGGTGCCGCTGCCCGCGACGGGCGAGTCGACGGCGCCAAAGTTGCCAAACGGGGACGGCGCCTGGACAGGGCCGCCGTAGAAGGAGGTGGTGTAGCTGGGAAAGGACGGCAGGTCGGCGCCGAATGTCGATGTGCTCTCCTCGGTAGGGGGCTGTGTTGGTGGTGGTGGCGGCGCGGCGGCGCTAAAGCTGCCAAAGTTGGGTAGCACTGTATCGAAAGGATTCGAATTGACGTTGCCGTCATCATCGTTGTCGACATTGTCGTCCATGAGACGGAGTGAAGACGGAGCCGGGGCCCAGAGACCAACTGCGTTGCTGCTGGAGCTCGAGGGCCGCCCGGCCTTAATCTCGTTGTTGAGGCTTGAGCTGCTGCTGTTGCTCCTGGTGCTCTTGCTGCGCGCGGCAATCATGTTGCCGGCGGCACGGATTGACTTTTGCGACGACTCTCGTCGCAACATCTGCTCGGCCGCGGCCACGGGAAAGGCGTCGCTGCTGTAAGTAAAAGGGCTGATGACGGCGCCGCTGCTGCCGCTGCTGAACGTGGACGTGCGGCCGCGCGCGTGAGGGTTCCAGGCATTGTTGGCGGACACGGACCGGGCGGAGCTGGGCGAAGAGACTGTGGACTGCAAGTGCTCCGTGGTAGCAGATGCTCTGACTTCGTAGAGGTCGTCGACCTCGACTAGGGGCTGGACCTCGGGTTCCTTGGCCAGCTCGCTGCGCAGTTGTTCGTAGTTAACCTGTGCCCGGCGCTGAGCCAGGGTGATAGACGCAATACTGACGTCCATAAGAACAGGTTGGTGAGTAATGGCGCCCATGAGGGCATTGCAACCGGCGCCGTGTGATACAAGAATCAAGACAGTCTCGATTTCTTCGTTGTCGGTAACGTCGAGGGTGTGGTCGTCTCCGTCCGAATTCATATTCGTGACCATCTCTGCGGCATTGTCCGTGCTAGCGTACCAGTTGACCATTTTCCGCAGACCTTTTCTAAATCGCTTGTGCATGGAAATCCACTCCTCGCCGAGTTGCCCGCCGTCGCCAAAGTCGAGCGGCTCTCGCATCGAGTCCCATTGAAAATCTACGCCGACGCAAGTGTCTCTGGCGTGGGCCACGATACCTTCAGGTATGCTGCCTGCACCGGAAACTGGAAGGCTTGGTCTAGGAGGAACGTAGCCCTTTTTAGGACCTGTGCTAAAGGGCAGCGCCGCTGCCAGTGACGAGACACTGAGAATGGGGCTGCCGTTGTCCTCGGCAGGGGACCGCGGCGCATCAACAGGCCGGAGCTTGGGAGACTGCCACAGCTTTTGCGTAGGTGGAGGCGGCGGAGGTGGCTCGTCGAAGCTGTAAAAGCTGTAGTCTTCGCGTCGCAGAAGCTCGGCTTTGGCACCGCCCAGCATAAGCGCGGGCCCAGGAGGCGGGGTGATCAGTTCAAAGTATTCCGGAGAGAGCCATTCGCCGAGAAAGGAGTCTATGCGAAGAACAGCGGTCTTGAGTTTATTGGTCTGACCTTTGGCTGCATGAGGTGGGACGAGGATGTCGGAGGGGGTATATATAGAATCGGCGGGGAGCTGAGCGAGACCTGAGCTAATACCGACAGAAGTTTGGACGCATCGGAGGAACGGAGAGGTGTGAATAACGACTTTGAATCGCCTTCGTTTGGTACCAGGCTTGCCCTCATTCTTGGCTTCGTGTTCCAGTTTGGCCGCCTCGAGAATGCCAGCAATGTAGTTGCCCACTTGTCGAGCTTGCTGTAGCCCAGAGTACGTTAGGGGAGGGTCGTAGGGAGTCGGAGATGTAAGATGCCATTTCTTGTCGGCGGCGTCCAGGCGATTTCCGTGTCTGTAGAGTCTCGTTAGATAGATGCGTCGCGGGGAGCTTGGCGCGTGGGAACGAGACGAACCGCACGACAAAGATGTGTGAGGGTGGCGCGACCATGATGTCCCGCCGGAAGCTACCTAGGTAGCGTACAATCGGTCTTTTCCGGCCAAGATTTCTGTATTTGACGTTGGAAAAAAGTTGCAAAGTCGAAACTGCAGCGTTGCAGGCAAGCGGGTATGATTATACCATCAGCCGGAGAGAACCTAGCGGCGCAAGACGGCCGACCGCAGCTTGGACGTAGCCAGAGCGGCGACGCAGCGACAGGCAAACAAAGGCCGCCCTGCTGGTTCTTTGCAAGATGTGCAGGCCACTTTGAAAGCCGTGCCTGCAGCAAAGAAGCCTATGGGAACGCACAGGCTAAGAGGATGCAGCGAGGTGATGAAATTGAGTTTGCTGGGCCAAGGTGTGAACGTGGGCGCGAACTTGGGCTGGTGTGGCGTGCGTGCAGGTGATGGACGTGTGGGCTTCGGCCTGTCGGGGATCGGATTTGAGAGGACAAAATGCCGGCGTTGGTGGGTGGTGGTTTAAGGCTAAAGAGGACGTATGCCGTCGATGGCAGCCGTGGAAGGACAGCAAGAATACATTGGCAGTGAAAGATGGAGGACGAGGACGGGAGGCGGAGACGTGTGAAGAAGAAGAGTGTTTCACGAGGGCAGGCGGCGGTAATGGCTGATGCACCGGGGTGGGAGGGGAATTAGAGGTGGGCGGCTGCCAAAGCAAGTACGGGAATAATTAATCACAATGCGACATCTTACATGATTAGTGATGGGTTGCAGCAATGGTCCGTCTAGTAATCGATTTACGAGGCAGTTTGTCTGATGGATGATATGGTGATACTGAGGCATTGATGCATGACTTGTAATAACCTACGAACAGCTCTTTTTACTTGTCCTCTCTTGCGACCCCTGCAGCTGCAACTTGGAATTGCTGCATGTGACGCGCATCTTTTACTAGCAACTAATCAAAAAAATCAAAAAATAAAGAAAGTCCCTTGTCCCGTCACCGTCTGTACTTAATTTCTTTGGGTCGCTCCATACTCTCCCCAGTAAACTTCTCCATAGCTCGGGCTAGATTCGCTGCCAACGAGCCGAAAGTAGCCACCATTTGCACACAACTAGTGCCCCTCATGCCCACGATCTAAACAAAAAAAAAAAAAGTTATGCCTTGTGACCAGGAAGAAAAATAAAACGGGAGCTTCCATGTAGACCCCTCCTTTTTCTGTCGTCATTCCACGTGAACTCGCCCACTTTCGCTGTTGGATTGCGCTGTAGCCGCGCGCTGTGTCTGTTAAAAATCGATGCAACCTGTTCGAGTATGTACAAAGACTGCCCCCTTGAAAAGACTGGCTAACTAAAGACTTATATTACGGAGTACTAGTCGCGCCAATATCGATCTTATGCTACGCTGCTGCATGGGCGCGCTCTCACATTATTCATCACCTGGATCAACTTCAATTGCTGAATAGTGGATCAAGCTTGCAATCAGTGACACCACCCACTGTGCATACATATACGTCAATACTCCGTATTTACTCAGCCGCCATACGAATACTACCCGCATATTCATTTCCAGTGTGTCAACAGGTGAAACAATTTAAGTGCTTGTTCATTCTGTCACCATGTCCATGTCTTTGACCCACCCTCAAACCCTCAACGGCCGAGTTTCGGTTGCAAAAAACAAGCAGCGCCTGACTCAGTATAAACTGCAATTCTGGCTGCATTTCTTATTATGTGATCTGCATGGAACGCAGACCTTCGGAAATGAGCACCTATATCTCGCTTGAGTCTACGTTCCTGCTCCCGTTTGACGGTGCAAAAGCAACTAGGAGTCTGCTGCTCGTGGTGCCAATCATGCAAATGGGTCATCAGAGCCTTCAACGACTATAAATACTGACGAACAATAGAAGGAAGCGGGGCTGCCAGCGCTCAGGACACTGTCTCAGCTTCTAATCGGGACCATCCTGATTGAAAGCCACCTTGCATACAAGTTGGAGCGCAGAGGTCATATACTACGCCGTCCAATCGCAGACGCAACCCGGTTCGTCTCGAGGGCCTTGCTTTCCAGAACAAGATCTTTGACATGGCTTCCACTTCATTCACGCATAGCGCTGGCAAACATTGGCTTGTGCGTGATAAATGTTCCACACAAAAGATGGCGATGGACACCGTTGTGAAAATGCCCTTAAAACGTATCCTAGGTATATGAAACTCCAACAATGAAACATTATGCAAAAAGAAGAAGAAAAAAACGTCAAAGGAACTTCCCTTCACACATTCCAGATTACCCATCGTTAGTTATGCCGCTTCGCCTCCTACTTAGGTGTCGGGGTTTGCCCGTCTTGAGGTGTGCCCTGAGCCCCGTTTGGATGTGCCGGGGGCGGGCTCTCCATCTCTACCAGCTCCCGCAGGTCTGGCTTGTATCCCGACTTCAACTGCGAGCCAGACAGGGAGCCCGGACTCGGCGACGACCCTGGCGCGCCCGAAATTTCGGTGGCGTGCAGCTCCTGCGGCGGCAGCTCGGTCCAGCCGTGCATCGCCGGCGGGCTGCCGCCCTGGCCAAACGAGTCCTGGGTGTTGGAGAAGTAGGTGAACTGGCTCTGGCGGCTCGGATCGTACTGTCCCTGACTGCCGGCGTCGTACGGGCCGGGTGTGCCCTGCGTCATAGCTGGCGAGTACATGGACCCATTGTAGCCGCCGGGGTTGGGCGACGCGACACTGCCGTCGGGCTGCTTGGCGTCGTCGCGGCGGCCGGCTCTTTTCTTGAAGAAGAACCAGAGCGCGCCGATGATGAGACCGATTCCGGCGGCCGCACCAACGGCGATGCCCACAATTGCACCGGTGCCGAGGTCCGATTTGCCGCTGCCGCTGCCGCCGGTGTTTGTGGGTGCGGCAGGCGAGGTTCCAGTGGCGCTGGGCGTTTCTGAGGGATCGTCACTTACGCCGTATGGCTTGATTTCTTTGTAGGCGTCGCAGTCGGACTTTGGGAGCGCGAGTGGGCAATCCTTGGCGAAGCAGATGGAGTTGAGCATATTCTTTTCCACGGGTGCGCATCGAATGTTGTAGCGATTGTTCATGTATTGCTCGAGAGTGTTGGCATCCTGCTCGGTAAATCCGTAGTACTTGCTAGCCAGGATGAGCTGGCGGATAAAGTACGCAATCTTGGCCTTGTCGAGGTCCATGTATTTGTGAACATAGGCCGGCATGAGCGTCTTGTACTTTTGATCGAGAAAGTTTTCGACCTCGCTGCAGCCGTAGATGCGACCAAACGCAACATACCAATGCGTGAAGAGAGTGCTACAAAAGCCTGTTAACACTGACTGTATTCGAGTCCTTGGATAGGATCTTGGCATACTATTGGTTGGTGCCCTTCTTGATGTTGGCTGTGTCTTTTGTGCCATTGATAAAGGCTCGCAACGGATCCACGCCGCCGCCATCAAGCCAGTTGAGTACCACCGCTTGATCATTGAGGTTTGTCGTGTTCACTAAAAGAAAGTGTCAACACGATTCAGGAAGCACTGATAAACGACGCTTTTGCTTACTTGACCCATCAAAGTACGGGCGCAGGTAGAGAGCTTTGTTGTCAAACGAGCCTACGTTGAAAATGCCGGTGCTATTCTTGTCGGCATTTTTCAACTTTTCTCCTCCAGCGTACGCAAACGCGACGATGCTCGTCATGAGTTTGAGCTGATTGTTCTTTGTGTTATCTCCATAGAGTTCCTTGGTATAATAATCGCAGATGGGGGTCCCGTCGGATCGAGTCGCAGCGGCTGGTTGGGTCGACGAGGCCAACAGCAGCGCCGCCGTGAAGACGACCTTTTGAAGCATCTTGAGGTCTGGAGAGCAAAGGGGCTATTCGCAATTCCAAGATGTAACCTTTGCAATATTACTACCAAGTGGAAGAGAATGGCAAGCCTGCTCCCCAAAACAGCAGCAAACAGGGCTTGCTAGGTATATGTAAGAACCCCTCCCTTTTGTGATACATGCAGAAGCATAGGCCTGAGGAAACAAAGGAACCTCCATTTCACAACGCCACCCGCAGCCCATCCCAAGGGCAAACGGGGGCTACTCGCTTGTTTCTCCGCAGAAAAGGAGTAAAATAAGCATCGAAAAAGAAATGTATCCGCCCCTTGTCCCGGCCGAGTGGCCATACGAAGACGCAAAGAAGCGAAAGTGAGGCTTCCGGGGTCTCTCCCTCCACCTTTCACTCACATTGCCGCCAGATTGAGCAGAAGGAAACGGGACTGGAGACAACCAGGCTGACTATCTGGGCTGAGCAGCGGAGAATAGATTGGATAAAGCGCAACGGGCATTGGCTCAAATCAAGACCAGAAGGGGCACCCCCGGGCTCGTTCACAGCATGCCATGCGAGCTGAGCGACCAGGCTCGCCACCACCCGACAATGCACATGGTGGTGGTGGATGACATGCAGAATGTGCTGTCTTTGTCTTAGTCTGTCTGTCCACAGCCTTTTCAGCATAGGGGAAGTATTTTTAGCTAAAAGGTTCCGACTCTCCTCGCTCAAAGACATAGCATCTGTCGCTGGCTTCAGAAAACCTGTGTCTTTGAACTAACACGACAAACGCGTAAGATTTGGTACTGCGAAGCATGTGGAGGCGACAATCATGGAGACCCAACTACGAGATGCATGAAGAACGCAAACTCACAGACGGCAGCAGTGGACACTCAGCAACAGTCAACTGTGAGATTACCCGTCCCATCTCTGCCTGCCCGGTACCCGAGACAGCCCCCTTGCGCCCCTAAATACACCAGTGCACCCAATTCAATTGGCAATGCCTCGTCTCCTTAGACTGCCAAGCCTCGGAAGAGGCTGCATGTGGAAATTTGGCGTGAGATTTCACTAACTAGTAGGCCCCTGCAAAAACAGCCTTGTTGTACCAGTACGTCCATGATGGGGGGGGACGATCCATCGGCTTTTCCGGAGACTGGTTGCCGCAACTCGCGCCAGCTCGCACAAATCAATCACCAGTGGCGGAGGTGCTAAAATTCAAGGCTGGACAGCGATGCAGCAAATCACAATGCATATGTCGCCAGCTTAAAAGTGTTTGTCCTCCAGCCATCTCTCGCGAACGGATTTTCAAGGCCTCTGTCGGAAGCCATGTTGGAAGAACAAGGCATCGAAATCACGAGGTAGTATACAGAACGCCTGCGCGGCGATGGCCGAGGCCTGGCCATAATTCTTGGCAGCGCACCCTCCAGGACTAGGTCGGGGGCAAGATCTGCAACGTGCTATGCGGCCCGGGGCAGCCCTTTTGCAGCTGACCAAAGCTGTCGGTGAATATGAGGGGATCCTTGACATCGCTCTTGAAGCCCAACCCAGTACTCCGTTATTGATTGGGGGTCAATTTGAGCGTTTCCGACAAGGGTCGCGCAATTCTTTGCACCGCCTACGGAGTGCAGATGATGCTCTTTGCAGGGCCACTCTACGGAGTAGAGCGGGTGCTTTTTGTGATTTCGTTTGTTTCGGACTGGGCAAACTTGTGCAAGACTCGGCCACGGCCTCCTCGTAAAGAGACACAGTCCGATTGACTCTAGAACGGTGTCAAACAGGAGTGCCCAGCCACGATATCTGCCCTTTGTTGGCCGTAAAACTCTGCGCCATTGCGTCTCCTGTCGTACAGGGCCGACGGTAAGGCTCCCAGCCATGGTCGGTCAGAAAAAGTCAGAGGTGGCATGTTGCTCGAGTAGCCACATCTTGGCTTTGCTTCCATCGCTATTCAGCCACCGGCAAGGTCAATTTGGGTGATGAAAGGGCGAGAGCATAGATCAGTTGCAAAGGTGATAGCTAGCCACAATGAAACAAGAAAAAAAAACATATCAAGAGAAGGTGCAAAGCAGGCACTTGCACTTGGAACAAAATGACACAGGGGATCCGCTTTCGGTAGCCCCAGTCCTTCAAATCACCAAGCTTCATTCGGATGGAAAGCTGGGCAATCCGTACGGCGCATCCAAATTGCAATGAGAGCACTCTTATTTAAGCAAGAAGAATTCGTATATTATTCACAATCGAATTCTGGGGGTATTTATGAACGTCAATTGAGTATCAAGCGGAGTATCTTCCCGGGGCACCGCTCATTTACAGCACCAACGCATTGAACACCATGTTTCTAGAACCCGAGAAAGGCGCTTCTAGGCTGTCTTAAGCTGTCTTGTGTTGCACAGTAATACATGAATCGAAGCCAAAGTATCACAGGATCTCGATTAAAAAGTTGGTGCGGATGTCATTAGCGAGTAGCCTCTCCATCTGGACTCAGCACTGGCCCAAGATCTCCCCACACATTTGTAAGCTGCCCGGCTTCAACCTTCACTCGCGCTACAAGACTCGGCACGGTCGCCACCACATCCTCGACGCCCCTGAACAAGATTGATGCAAAAACACCCCGACTAGCACTTCCCAACTCTGTCCTTCCTACGATTACGACTTTCTCTGCCCTCGAACATCCTCAAGGTCCTCGATTCGCGCAATGAAGTGGGACACGGGGCTGCAGGCCGTCCTGGCCTCGCTCCTGTTCGCGGCCACCGCCCTCTCCGAGCACACCAGCAACTGGGCCGTCCTTGTCTGCACGTCGCGCTTCTGGTTCAACTACCGCCACCTAGCCAACGTGCTCTCCATCTACCGCACCGTCAAGCGCCTCGGCATCCCCGACTCGCAAATCATCCTCATGCTGCCCGACGACATGGCGTGCAACCCGCGCAACGCCTTCCCCGGCACCGTCTACAGCAACTCGGACCGCGCCGTCGACCTCTACGGCGACAATATCGAGGTTGACTATCGCGGCTACGAGGTCACGGTCGAGAATTTTATCCGCCTGCTGACGGACCGCGTCGGCGAGGAGATGCCGCGCTCGAAGCGCCTGCTCACCGACGAGCGCAGCAACATTCTCGTGTACATGACGGGCCATGGTGGTAACGAGTTTCTCAAATTCCAAGACGCAGAGGAGATTGGCGCGTTTGACTTGGCGCATGCTTTTGAGCAAATGTGGGAGAAGAAGAGGTGGGCTTGACCTGCGATTCCACCCACGCACAGCTTTGTTGCTAATCGGTTCCATTAGATACAACGAGATTCTCTTCATGATCGACACCTGCCAAGCCAACACCATGTACAGCCGCCTGTACTCGCCGAATATCATTGCGACCGGCTCCTCTGAGCTCGACGAGTCGTCCTACTCACACCACGCCGACAACGACGTCGGCGTCGCCGTCATCGACCGCTACACCTACTACAACCTCGAGTTTCTCGAGTCGCAGGTCCGCGACATGAACAGCCAAAAGACAGTGGGCGAACTCTTTGACAGCTACGACTTTGACAAGATCCACTCCAACGCCGGCGTCCGCTACGACCTGTTTCCCGGAGGCGCCGACGGCGCGCGCAGCCGCCTCATCACCGACTTTTTCGGCAACATTCAAAAGGTCGAGGTGGACCGGGCGCAGGATCAGGTCCTCGAGGAGGATCTCCTCGGCCTTAGCAAGACGATTGCGCTGCTTCGCGCCAAGGAGGCCGAGCAGCTCGCCGCGCGCCGCGCCAACGACTCGACGACATCGGCGCCTGCCGGCAGCGCACCCACGAATGATGTTGCTGGATCGGCGCGCAAGGTGCAGGGCGCAACGGCGTTGACGACGGAGAACTGGCTCACGAGAAAGGCTGTTGGCGCGACGGCGCTGGTGGGCTGCGTGGCGCTATGGGGTTTGGGCGCGATTCTGGAAAAGTAAAGGGTCGGGGTTTGACTTTTGTAACATAATATGGTGCATTTTACAGCAGCAGGGCCTTGTTGCGTTGGTTTGGCGGGCGTTGCACTCTTTGGAAGGTTTTCTTGATTCTCATGCTCTGTTGCGATTTTGTGCTTGAAAGAATACGAATTACGCTGTTCGAACCTGGTCCAGTGCATAAAGGTCATTGCAGCGCACACGTCAAGCGTCCTGCTCATATGCGTATTTGACTTTGAATGCGCCAGGTCCTGCCGGCTCATCCTGTCTGCCCAGAGGCGTAATGTCGAGCAGCGCAAACGTAGACATGACTCTTTCCACTCCTCGTCCATATGTCGAGTACGTATGAAACACCTCACCCCTCTCATTCTTGACGAAGACGCTAAAGCCAAAATACTCGCCCGCATACGGCTTCTTCCCCAGCGCCTCCATCTCCTGCTTGGTGCGAAAATTAAACAAGCCGCCCGGCGCATCGGCCGGCGCGCTCTCCGCCGCGGCACCTTGGTCAACGGATACGTAAAAGTCTCTGTTGAACTGGTTACTGGCATCCCGAGCCGTCGAGTACCACGGAAACGTCCAGCCGCACTTTTCCCTCCAGGCCGCGAGCCTGTCCGGCGCCGCGCGCGACACGCAGACCAGCTGGGTGCGGCGCGAGCGCAGGTGGCGTGCGTCGGGCAGGCACTCGGCCACGTGGGCGCAGCCGCGGCAGCCTCGCGCGTCGTCGGGCGCGAACATGAAGTGGTAGACGATGAGCTGGTCCATGCCGTCAAACAGGTCGCTGAGGGAGATGGGGTCGGCGTCAGCGTCGGCGTCGGCTTTATTGGCAGCGGCTGCTGTGAATGCGTAGTCACGGTCCACTCGAACCATTGGCAGCGCGCGACGAGCGGCGCTGAGTGCGTCGGCGGCGCGCATGAGGTCCTTTTCTTTTTCGAGGAGCGCTTTGCTGGCCTCGATCCATTCTCGCTGGCTCACGACCTAATTTATCGGAAACAAGTCAGGTTTGTTTGTGATTTAGGAGAGCTTGCACGCGTATCTTGAGGTCTTGCTCTCACTTTGGCAGACATTTTGATGTTACTCCCAAACGTTTCATAAAGTAAAGCAAAGGTTAGGGAACACCTTATGTGTATTGTGATTGTGGTGTAAATAGGTAGCTGACGACTTGTAACGTGCAGGTGGGTGTGAAGGAAGGTTTACAAAGTCTACTGCTTAGTAACTTTGGCGCATAACATCATGAACCCGGGCCTTTTTCTTTCAGACCGTCGATGATAGCATGACAGCTTGACAAGAATCAAAGAGTTTGTTTTCTACACGCTGCCCGCAAGAGTCGTGGCATGAAGCGGCTTCACAAGTTGGCCATCGCTTTCTCTAGTCACCGGATTCGGTATGAATGCAAGGGGGCTTGGCGCGCGCAAAAATCTAGCGTGGTGGCGAAGCCTGCCGATCGCAAGGACGCTGATGGTCTCAGACAAGAAGCGTCGTTGAAGAGCAAGAAGAAATGCGCAGCCAGGCATCTGGAGGAGCGTATCGATTCCAATCGTAGGAGCTGGAATAGGATATATGATGAGCGCTAGCCGTGGCAGCTTGATGAAGATGCGTGATATGAAGGGGCGTGTCGCCCTATACGAAACCACGTCCATACTTTACTTCGTATGACCTGCCACAAGTCGCCCCTGCGACCGCAATGCACCAGCACATTGTCTAATCCAATCTTGGACAGGACACGAGGCTACGCTCCAGCCAAACCTGACTGTAACAACTGGCAGCTCTGAAACTGTTGCCCCGACGAACTGCTTGAAGCGCTCTCACCCACACATCTGGCAGCGTGCCAATGTGCTACACTAACACTCTTTGCCATGCGCCCTCCAGCATCGAAAACGCTAACATGGGCAAGTTAGAAAATGCCAGTCGATGGGCTACATATGTCAAGCTCGAGTCAGCCTAACTGGGCGCTATTGCAAACTAGCCCGCGCAGCCCTACAAAGAGCCCCGTAAAAGGGTCCTCTTGGGGCTGTTCACAGCGTTCAGCCGCTCGAATCTTAATTACCACGCGTTGCTTATTATCATGCGCAAGGATGTCTTTTCTTCCCAAAGAATGAGCTACAGTGGGTGTATACGGGGGGCGATAATAACAAGTGCAGGCAGCTGTGGCGCATCGGATGGGCCAAGTGCCCAGTAAAAATAGGCAGTCGCTGCCGCCCTTGAACGGATTGAGGAAAACTGGACTTGAAGAAAAGGAAGTCAAACGCCCACTTCGGCCCGTCCATTCTTTACATTTCTTTCTTGTCCTCTTGTCTAAGTTGCGAGTTATCGAAAACAGTTTAATCCTCGCCGGCGCAGAAATACGACAAAATGAGTCAGCAACAGCAGCAACCTCAGCAACCTCAACAACCAGCGTCGCCTGTCCAACCCGCCAACGTCTACCAACCGCCCGTTCAGAACCCCGAGGCCATTCAATCAATTCCTCAAGGGCACAACCACGAAGTGCTTCCCCCTAGTTATGACCAGGCCAAAGCTGCCCCCCATGGCGTGCCCGTCCCAGGGCCAAATGGCTATCCCGCGACTGTCGTGCCTCTCAACATGCTCAGCGACCAACCGCAGCCCATCGACTGCCCGTTCTGCCATCGACGGACCATGACAGAAATTCGCAAGGAGGGAAGCTCTATGCAAATGTATGTATCTTCTTCCAGTATTGATGGACTCGATAGCGTAAAGCTCAAACGTGCTAATGTCTCGGCTACAGTCTCGTCGGTGCCCTTTTCTGTCTCGTTTGCGTTTGCCTGACTTGCGTGCCCTGCCTCGCCGGCTGGTTCGAGGACGTTGAGTACCGCTGCAGCCAGTGTAAGAACATGGTTGCGCGGCGCCGTCACGATGGTGCTCTAGAGGTACTCGTGCCCCAGACGCCCGTTCTTTCGCAGTACGCCCAACAGCCCCAGATGAACGTCCAGGCCCAGCAGTACGAAATGCAGCCCCAAAATCCTCAGCCTCAAGATCCCCAGCATCAGAACCAGCAGCAGCAGCATCTGCCTGTGCAAGAGATTCAGCCCGCCTACCACCAACCCCAGCAGCAGCAGTACGCCCAAACGAATACACCTCAGCCTGGCCTGAAGCAGTAATGGCCATATATTTGTATGAGATGATCAGATTTTACTTTATTACACTCTTGTCACGATTCCACTTGGGACTTGGCGTCGACACAGCCTTCTCTATGGGAATGTTAGCGGCTTGGTTTTTTTACCTTTTCTTTCCTACTTGTATTATTAGCATCTGATGATGGGCGTGGCGCAGGGGACGAATACTACAAGACGGGGTCTAAAATCAATAGATTATTAATATTTTTTGGAATCGGTCAATGACAGCCGGTACAATACTGCCAAACTTCTTACTGCTGAAGACTGTCTGAAAAATGTTGCCCCACCTTAGTTCAACATCAAAGTAAACACGGCCGAAAAGATCGCTACATCTTGTTAACAACACCTATCACCTGTTTAACTCGACAAACATTTCTGCCAGCCTTTCAACTCAAACAAGCCATTGCAACTGGACCACTAATGACATAGAGCCACAGTGCTTTCGCCGGAATGAAGGAAACATGGACAAGTCCAAAGTATGCCAAGCTAATCTTCAGATCACATTATGAATTCCGAATGTCCAGACAATTAATCGATCGATTTTTCATTTCAGGCATTACCCCTTCAAAACCTGTCACTGCCATCCAGGCCGCTGACATCCCACGCGATTGCCTGGTCCTGTGACGCCGAGCTCGCCATCGCAACCATAGAAGGCATCCACATCTTCCTCCCCGAGTACCCGCGCAGCAGCACCAGCAGCGAAGGGGAGAAGCCCCCCTCTGAGCGCTACGCCGCGTCGCCGCAGTTTCCCCTCTTTATGCAGACGTCGGGCTCGCTGCGGCCCGACCCGAGCATCAATGCGCCGCTCTGCCTCTTTGCCGGCGTACACGAGCTGCCACCGCTGCCGCCACCGCCACAGCCTCTGTCTGGCGGCACCGACAGCGCGGGCGGCTTCCCGGGCGTCGGGCGCGGCAAAATCACCGGCGCGGGAGCCTCCCTGGGCCAAGTTATCCGCGTCGAGTGGTCGCCTGGCGGGCTGGGCAGCAACCTGCGGCCTGTGCTGACGGCGCTGACGGGCCACGGCGCCGTCATCTGCTTCGGCGAGCACATTGACCTGCGCAAAGCTGGTGGCGGCGGCGGCGGCGGCGACGCATCGACGATGCAGGTGCGCTCGTTTAAGAACTGGCGCACTTTGTGGGGGCTGGGCGCGCTGCTGCCGCTGCCGATTGCGGGAGGAGGGCGGCGGCGCGCGGAGCTGGGACGGGATGTCGAGGTTATGAATGAGCGCATAACGGCATTTTCTTGGGCAAAGGAGATTTTGCCGGGAAGGGCGCTGCTGGCATATGAGACGGATGAGGGGGAAGTGGTCGTGATGGCGGTGCAGTTTTACAGTCGAGACAGCGCACCGGATGAAAAGGGCTGGGATATCTGCGAAGTGGCGAGGTTTGACGCCAGCGGACCGCACGTGGTAAGTAACAAAATTATGGTGAAAATGCAAAGAAGTCACGGACTTTTTTTTGTTGACTTTTTTTACCCTTAGGCTACGGATGCGCTAGATCCTGATTTTACATCTTCTGGCTCTGCCTTTTCTCTGAAATGGAGTCCATGGGTTAGCCACGAGGGGAAACAGATTGCCGCGTTGTCATATATTGCACACAATCATGTTGGATTCCGCAGGGTTGTGATAGAAGAGTCGTGGAAACTAGGGGAAACCCCGTCTATCACAGTAGACGAACATGATTTGAAGGGTATCTGTTTATTCCTCTCTACAGATGCCTTTCTCGAGTGGGAGAATGTCGTAAGTGATACAAACTGTCCCCCCTTGGCAAGGCACTGGTGCTGATTGCTTTCCCATAGCCTTGGAACGACGATGGAATCATCAACATGCGTGGGATCATCGCTTCTCCGTTTATCCTCCAACCTTTCCAAATTCCTCTCACCGGCCCGTCGTCCAGCGCCGCCCTACCGCGACACAGAACAAGGTTATGCTCGACCACGTATCCAAGCCAAGACGTGCCAACCAATCCCATAACCGGTAACGATCAACGCCGCACAACCAACTGAAGCTTGTTCGCTAACAATCTGTAAGGCCTCATCATCCACCACGCCGACATTTCATCACGGTCTCCCGCACCGCACTACTCGCTCGTGCGGCAGTCCTGCACGGCCACCAACCAAGACTGGTTCCAAACCACCCTGCCCGAGGACGAGACGCCGATCCCGCAATGGGCCGAAGACCTAGGCCAACGCACCGTCCGGCGTATCCCTCTCGCCAGAGCCCTGCGCGGCAAGGACATTGACTCTGACGACTCCTCTGACGAGGACGACGGGGGAGAACCGGCGGTTCTTCCAGACGCTGGCGACGGTCTCGACGTCGACCCCGACCTCGACGTGCAGATGCAAGAACCCCGTGAAGAACGCTCCTCGTCGCAGCAGCAGCAGCACGTCCACCCGCGCCGCTTCCGCCTCTGGGGCCTCGCTGCCTCTCCCGGCGACGGATGTACCGCCACCGTCGTGTCCAAGTACAACACGCAGCACCCGAGCCGGCGCGATCGCGCCGAGGTCATGTTTGGCTGGCACGTGCCCGGCGACGCCGAGGAAGCGTCATCAGCAGCAGCAGGAGCAGCAGGAACGGGGAACAGCAGCAAAAAGACAATGTCGCCGCCGCCACCACCACCACCGTCACCGCTTGCCAAATTGACGACGGAAGCGCGCGTATGGGAATGGATGTACGGACGAGGGAGCCAAGTCCCCGGCACCACGCCGGCAAGCGACGACACTTTTCTGCCTGTGAGCAGCAGCCTGACGAGCGCGCTGCGGTGGCAGTTTCGCGACGTGCTGCCGCGCATCCGCTGCGTGTTTTGTGAGGCCCCCATGCGAGAGCAGGGCGCCGAGGCCGTTTGTGACGCGGGCCACTCATTTGGTAAGTTTTTTTTTTTCCTTCTTCTTTTTCTTCTTTTTCGTCTGTTCCTTTGTGGTTCGCCGGCTGGCTGTCAGAGGCGCGCACATTCTTTTTTCTTCTTATATAGAGATCCACAAGAGAAAAAAAGAGTTGGCTAACAGTATTCATTTGTTCTGGGCAGCAACATGTGCGTCGTCGGGCATGCCCATCATGGCGCCCGGCGTGTCCCGCGTCTGCGCCGTCTGCGGCCTGCGCTGCCTGCAGACGGCGGAGCTGGCGAGGCTGGCCGGGGAGCATCTCGGCCGCGACGTGCCGCTCGACGTGTCGGCGGAGACGTGCGGCGGGTGCGGCGGCAAGTTTATCGTTTGACTAAGGGGGGGCGCAATATCATCATTCTCCTTTGGATACGGCAATGGAAGCGGGTGCGCGTGGGCAATTTCAATCGTTAATACTATGCATGAGCTTTGCGTTGCATGAATATGAATGGAGTCTACTTGACATGTTTTTGATCCGATGAATGAACGTGCCCAGTGTGGATAGACGAATGCCTACATTGTCTCGTCTCCAACCTGCACGGGAAATATCACATCTGCGCTGGGATTCCAAATCAATGCGGCTTGGTTCAATATCAAGGCTGATTCAAGCAAAGGCAAAGCTGCTCGCCTGACAGTTGGCATGGATGGCTGGCGTAGTTGAGGTCGCAGTCAACTGCAAACGCCAGATGCCGACCGCTCATCTAACTTACGAGGGGCTATTTTACCAACGGTTTAATCCAAAAATCACACAATGGATGCAATGGCAGGTATGTTACAAATTGCGAAAAGCTTTGATATTGTTCTCATTCCTATACATTCATCTGAGTGGCTTTCTGTCGTCCTTTCAACATGAGGCAATCATCGTTCGCACTTGCGCCCACATTATCCTCGACACAACCTGCCCGACTCCCGCTCAACTAGAAATCAAATATAGTGCAACTATACGTCCAAAATAAGGGGAACAAAAGAGTGTAAGAAAAAGATAGATACAGAAATGTTTGCCTGGTATATGCCGACGTTCAAGTGTCAGCGGCTGAATATCAGTAGCTGCCACGTTGAAAGTTGACGTCATTGTACCATTCAAATAGTTGCAACAATAGTATAGAGTCAAACGACTGCAAAAACATGCCATTAGAAATTCGGCAGGGTAGTTAGGATGACCGTCTCAGACTCCAAGTCGGCATTCTTGTGGCATTGCCCTGCATGAAACAAGAGGACAAAACCGAAAACGCCGGACCTTTTATACATTCGCCCAAATCGCCTACTCCAAAGAGTTGAAATCAAACCCAAAAGTGCTAATCAGAAACCGACGTCGGCATGAGCATCCTTCAGTATGCTTGACCGGGAACTGGTTTTCTCTGCGGGGCTTGGTTCGGGGACGCTGGGGTAGGGTTCATCGGGCTACGGCCGGGAGCTCCCATAGGCCGAGGGTTCATGCTGTTGGGGCTCTGAGGACGATCGCCTGGAGGCCCTTGATAGCGAGGACCGGGGGACTGGGGCCGGGCACCAGGGCTCATCGGGCCGCCTGGTCTGGGGCCCATGCCTTGTGGAGGGCGCTGGCCTTGGGGTGTCATAGGTCGGCCCTGAGGAGTCATCGGCCTTCCCTGAGGAGTCATTGGGCGGCCAGGCGGAGGGCCTCCGCGAGGATAACCGCCCTGAGGATTAATGGGAGGTCCAAGTCGAGGTGCGCCAGGGGGGGCACGGGGCTTCACTGGACGAGTAGACAGGCAAGTACGGGGAACGACACCCTGCTGAGATCGATCAAGACGGATGCAGAGAGCCCAGCCGTCATCATATTCGTGAAGCAGACGAACCAAATCACCGGCGTTGAGCTCCATCTCGTCCTCGAGAGTGGGCTTGAAGTCGAGCTGGACGCGATGGACAGCAGAGCTAGGAGGGCCGCCAGCAGCAGCAATGGCGGCTGCACTCTGAGAAGGAGGATTGGGGGCTCCGGCAGGCATCGAAGAGGTGCTGAATTCGGTACCGGCAGGGCTGGGCGGGACGCCTTCGTGGGTACCAGGGACAGTGAGATCAACACCGTTCTGATGCGGCTGACGCATAGACGTCTTTCTGGTTAGGGCGGCGGCACCAACAGCACCAGCAGCGGCACCAGCAGCAGTCACGTTGATGGCAGGGCCATTGGCTGTCCATGGATCTTGAACAGGGTTGGCAGGACTGTTGATGCGCTCGGCACCGCTGCCGAAGGGGTTATTGGGGTGATTGCTATGGCTGGTGCCAGGGCGATCGATCTGACTGGCAGCAGCTGGCGCGAGGTTGGCGGCACCACGCTGAGCATTCTTGTCGAGGTTCCAGTTGGGCAGGAACTGGGTAACAGGGCGGAGGCTGATGCGAGGGGCCCTGGGATCAGAGTGGCTGGGCATGCGAGCCAGAGTGTCGCTTGCCCGGTTGAGCTTTTCGTTATCACCACTGAGTCGTTGGCTCTGGGTCTGTCTCTTGCGGCGCTTGAAGACAATAAAGGCAATTAGACCGACAAGAAAGACACCACCGAGAACACCAATGGCTATGCCCGCTTTTGCGGCAGGGCTAGTACCCTGATCGGCAGAGCTCTTGCTGGAAGAGTTTTTGCTGGAAGGCACAAGAGAAGGTGAGGTTGTGGGTGCTGGCAGCGAGAACGAGTTTGCCATTTTGGTCTCTTGAGCCGTTGGGATTGGGTCTGCTAGGGCGAGAACCGAGCCGATAGAGGTCGCGGCGGCAGTGATTGCGTTCGGTATCTCGGTGGCTGTCGACGTGGGATTTTGAGTGGTGGTCGTCGTGTCTTGAATCTGAGATTCCGGCGTGTTGTTGGCGGCAGTAGACTCCTCGGTCTGCTTGGGACTGTCTTCGCCTTGGGTTGAATAGCCGCCGATTTCGCCAGTAAAGTCGGGCGTCATTGTCTTGTAAACGGTACGGATATATGTTTCGGCTGGACAGGCGGTCAGTATTGTTCAAGAGACGGCTCTTGTAAAGAGCAGAGGGCATGGCGAGCGACGACTCAGTTCAAGACGAATCGGACACAGCGAGTCGCTTACCTCTTTGAACCTTGTCGCCACCATCGACAAGTAGCGACTTTGGGAGTCCATCGGCGAGATTGCCGAGATCGCTCGCAGAGTCGCGTTGATGGTGACGATGTAGATGGCAGTGGCCCATCTTGGCGTCTGAAATCTGCGGCAATGGGAGGCGGGAGAAGATCGAGTTGTAGACGAGGAAAAGGAAAGAAGCAAGGCGATCCCTGCAAAGTCAACAAAAGTCGTGGCCAGCGACTAGTTATTTCGGCAGCCTGCGGAAGAGGCTGGGCGCGCACCGGCAGACTGGAATGTTGCTGGTGGAGGCTGAGGGAGAAAGAATGTACGAATGTATTGGCAGGCTATTGAAAGGCTCCAAAGTGTGTTGGTTATTGGGGAGGCAATGTCTCGGATCACAACAGCAGCAGTCGGAGAAGTGGTTCCGAGAGAAGGGGGAATTGTTGGTCGCCCTGATTTGGTGATGAGAAGTGAGTGATACGAAGTTGTCCGTCGGTTATCGCGCGTGGGTCGAGATGGGCAAAGGAAATAAAGAGCGTTTGAAAAAGAGTCGTGATGAGTAGGAAAGAATGGAATGAGTTGGCGCGCAGCACACGAGCGGTGAGAAAGGAGCGAGAAGAACACGCACGCGCGCACCAGCTCAAGCAATTGATAGATATGCACGTTGGCAAGAAGAGGAAGAAAAGTGACGAAGGACTAGCGAGAGATGATGCATGGAAATGGGCAGGGACGATGGTGGAGAGGAAGGGCGGGAAGGGAGAAGAAAAGGCCCTGGTGCAAGGATAAGAGCCGGGGATCAGGAAGAGGGGGGGGGGGGTTGAATGAATGACCTATTTGCAGCGATTATGGACTATTATTACTGGCTGTGAGGAATTTGGGGGCACCGAGGTGGGAGGGTTGCCCAGGTCGACGGTTCGACAGACTAGCAGATGGGTTTGCTTTGCTTGTCTGAAGTCGAGGACGGGGCTGGTGAGACCTTCACAGAAAAGCAGAGGCCAGGCCAAAAGGTGTGGATGCCATCACATTGAGAAAAAGCAGTGGCCAAAAGGTGTGGATGGGTGGACACGAACGAGGTCATTATCCGCCCTTATCCCTGTTCACGTATTCCTCCTACCAATTGGCAATTGTGCATGCCTTCATAAACTGCCTGTCTGCCCTACTTAGTGTATAGCCCCATGACAATCGCTTTGTGCCTTGTGGTGCATGATTGCATGGCAAAAGAGGTCTGTGAAAGTCTGTGCGCGCGGACCTTGCGCCGAGGTCCGGAAGCCCAGGGTGCCAAGGGTGCCCAGGATAAATAGAATCAAAATCTCATTGAAAAATACAGGCACAATAAGATTTGACGTGTTTTTAACCTCTCGAATTTCGCATATATGAGTCATGTATTAATGTAATCCGTCACTCTGTGCAAACCCAACTGCTTTTGTGCAAAACATTCTGCACTAGTGCAGATCCCTGCGACCTCGCTTGAGATACGCCGCTGACAGCCTACAATGCTCTAGCTCGCCCGCTAGATGATGATCATCGCCAGGGGCAATGGTTTCTGATCGGCCACGCACAGGACTGGTAGATAAATACGAACCGGCATAAATCAGAATCAGACAGGAGCGGAGAGGCGGAGAGGCGGAGAGGATGTTGGGCGCAAGAAAGAGCCCCTGGAATCAGGTACCACACAGCCTGCAGGTTAGTGCCTTTGGTGCCTCGTCTGTGCCTGGGCCTGTGCAACAGCCGCTCCCGCTGTTACAGGCACCCGGTCACTGCCATTGGCTCCAGTAAATCTTGCCAGCCAGCCACTGGTCGAATGCAATATGCATTACTCCCTCGACCAATCAAAAAGGGATGAGGGAGATGTTCAGTTATCCACAAAACGTGACGACGGGAGCTTCTTGCATATGGTGTTCCCTTTGCCCTTGATACTTGCATCGCGACAAATTGCCATTGCCATTGCCTGCTTCCGCCCCATTTCCATCTGAGCAATGTTGCCCTTGATGGCGTGTCTCAGCAGTCAAGTCCGGCATCGGCAGCCTTGCCGGAGCGCAGCAAGAGAAAATTTTTCTCCACCATCGTATAAAAAGGAACTCAAACAAGGAAAAAAAAGACGGAAAAAAAGAAGGGAAATTCCTGCATAAAACAGGTCGTCATAGCGCCTCCGATTAATGAGACTCTTCTTCAGCCGTGGCGCTTGCCGATCTCTCACAACTCTATTCGGACAACTCGGACAAGCATCGAACAGCCTCAGCGTCGACATCCAGCTCGGGCCCAGGTGTGTGAAGGAATGCAGAACAAAGCTTCTGCGCTCTTTTATGCCAGAAAGACAAGAATAGCCATCTCCCCACACAAGGGTCGAATTCTCGCACGGTGCCAAGGCGAGCCAGCTACTCGGTAGCTCATGATCGCGCCGTTTCATCCAATTACAAAGGAGCCTAACGGTAAACTGTATTTCGACGCGAAAGCATCTCTCCATTATTGATTCTTTCCTATTTCTCTAGGGAGCAATTGCTGCCCTATTTACATACATCCCGCACCGCGACGCAGCCACGCGTCATCGTGACTGACCGTCCTGCTGTGATGACGACAAAGTACCGTCCCATCTGCCTACCCATGTCCTGTCCCTTCAGCTTCCGTCAGCTTCCATCAAGGACAATCTTTTAATCCGTACACCGACTGAGAATATTCTGCTTGCCGTGACCTGCGTCCAAGCATGCGTGCCACGTCCCGGGCGCATCAGTCGCGAGAAATAATGACGAAACAAACAATTTTACACACCAAACGAATGACCCGCGCATTGCTCTTCATTGTTTGACTGTTAATAACTTTACTAACGGCTCGCGGCTTCTCCCCACACAACCTGTTCATCTACTAGCAGCGTCCTGAAACGCAAGCCCCGGGGCCTTCCTTGTGGCTCCCAGCTCCTCCCATCGGAGGCGGTCCAACCATTACGAAGAAATAAACGGTCCGGAGTACTTGAACTGGTATTAGCGTGTTGACGTCAGCTCGGTACGTGTCGATTATTGCCGAATGGAGCAAGTCCCGCCTTTTTGACAGAATTCAGAGATGAGGAACATGCGTTTTCTGTGAGAACTCATACTTAATTTCACCAGCATATGGAATGATGAGCTGCAGCGAAAGAGTAAAGACTCATAAGAGCCATCGACTCGCTATTCCATCACAGCGTAGCACTACGTCGCGCCTCATGTGCAATATAACGCTGTACATGTGGCTATTGGCTCCGTAGTACCGACTTGTCTTGGAAAAAGAGGTAAAAGCGTTCAGCTACGCCATCTTGCCATGGCGGCTCATGCCTGAGAATCCAGAGGACCAATGATACGAGAATGCATGCGATGACGAGGAAGAGGAAGAAGATTGAAGCAGAGAAATGGCATCTTGCTCAACCCATTTTCAACTCTTTCCGCTAGTTAGTTATCCGAGCGCACCGCGCACATGCAAATGGCACTCGTGATGGATGTCTCAGGGCAGCCCAGCCCATTTTTGTCTCGCATGTCGGCGCTCAGACCACACAATTGCATTCAATTGCGCCCCGGGAAAAAAAAAGGGCTCTTTTTTGTTTGCTGCCCATCTTTTTTTGACTACTGCTGCTCGTCGCTTGTCGCGAACAATGAAACCAAGGCCCTGTGCGCTTTTCGGAATGAGCAGATGGACAAAGACCGTTTCAGACTTGGGCCAACGCGTTAACATTTCTCTTTTGCGCGAATTGATTACTCACGCGTTCTGGTTTCTTGTGCCCTCGTGGCTACTTGGCAGCCGGTCACCACTGCCGGTGTTTGGCAGGTCTCAGTCTCAGCCTGACGCGCAGTTTTTGCTTATTCTGGTTTTTGCTTCTTCAGCCCACTATTACCGGCTGCTGCTCCGTCACTTTGTCGTGATTTGCACGTCTCTATGGCCGCACTGTGAATTTACCGAGTCCAAATGCCAATGTTGCTACAGATTAATTCTAATTATCTACTCCGCAACTCCGTTTATTCTTATTAGATTCGGCCCAAGTCCGGATGGTGAACCTTGTCGCAGAGACATTACCTCAGCCTATGTGGGCATATTGGTGTCTGATAATGAGTCGGACACATGTCATCACATCTTTTGGATATCCCGTCTGACTCGTGTGCGCTAAGAATGACAGTCTATATGATAGAACATGCTATAGATATGCAAACAATACATCTCGGCGCTCCCATTCACCAATAAGATCTCTCTGTAGCGCTGATAAATGAGTAAAGAAATATATGCATCGCCGAGTAGCTCTCCAAAAGGCTTCGATAGCTTTCCAAAGGCTCCGAGTGAAGCCCATTTACATGGAGTCCTCCATTTGCCGACTCCGTGTGCGTGTCCAGTTATCCTTGTCCTCCTTGCCACCTTTGCTCTCCAGGCCCATGCCGCGCTCAACCCACTCCTTGCTCTCCATGTGACTGAGTCTGCTGAGCGCGCGCGCAAACGCAAACGCCTCCTCCTCGCCCGAAAACAGATTCGAGGCCTTGAGCTTTGCGGCGCTGCCGTCCGGATCTGCCATCATCTCGTCCATGACCTCCTCCATACTCGCGGCGGGCTTCTTTGCGCTCAAAGGCCCCTCGGACGACAACAACGACGACGCCGGCGGCGCCGAGCTGTCGCTGCTGCTGCTGCTGCTGCTGGATGCCAAAAGACTCTCTGCGATTTCGTCGCGCGACACAAACAGCTCGCCCAGGGGCCGCTCCGTGGTGAGGACCAGCTTGGCGTTGCCCTCGTACACGGCGTCGATGAAGGTGATGAAGCGGCGGGCGAGGTCGCGCTCGCGAATCGTCATGCCGGGCACTTCGGTGACGATGAAGGCGTCGTAGCAGCGCACCAGCTCGAGGTAGTCGGCCGCCGACTTGGGCTGCCGAATCAGCTCGTCAAAGGTGAACCAGGCGCAGCGGCCGCTCACGCGCGGCACGTAAATCTCCCGGCCCCAGACTTTTTGCGTCTCTGGGTGCGGCGCAAAGTGCTCCGTGTCGCCGAGGAAGCGGAACCACTTCTCCGCGTGCGAGTTGGCGTGCTTGTCGAGCGGCGTGTGGTAGACGCCCGAGGGTGGCCGGGGGATCTTGCGGTAGTCGGTGGGTGAGTCTAGGTTGATGACGTGCAGCCGGGTCTTGAGTAGTTTGATGGCTGGGATAAAGGATTCTCTTTGGATGCCGTTTTTGTACAGTTCATTGGGATGTCTATTGGAAGTCGTCACCATTACAATGCCATGTGACATGAGAGCCTCCAAGAGCCTGATTACCGGTCAGCAAAAGAATTACAATGTATGAGCAGTATGGTAGCACCATACCTTCTAAGAATCATGGCGTCTGCAACATCTGTGCACTGAAACTCATCAAAGCACAAGACATTGCCCTTGTCGGCAATATCTGCGGCGACAAACGGGACGGCGTCGATATCATTGCCGTGCTCCATCTTGATCTTGTGTAAACGCTTGTGCACATCTTGCATGAAATTGTGAAAATGTATCCGCGTCTTGCTCTTGACCGAAGGCGGCAACGTGTCGTAGAAGAGGTTCATCAGCATCGTCTTGCCGCTGCCGACGTCGCCAAAGAGGTACAATCCGCGGGGCAAGTTATCTGGTATTTGACCGATGGCGGCCTCTCCCTTTTTCGGGCCGCCTCCAAATATCGACGAAAACACTGATTTCTTGGGCTTTAGCGACTCGAGGCTCGGATGCACGACCGTCGGTGCGTCGTAGTCGCGCAATTCATTATAGAGATGTTGCAGGCTTTCGATGATTCCTAGATTGTTTGTCGGGCGTTAGCAAAGGTCGCGCTGCGGAAGGAGTGAAAGCACCCTCCCGGAAACCCCCCCTTTCATGCGTTACCTCTTTGATGCTCATCATTGCGCAATTCACCCGCCTCTACGCGGCGATCGTATTCTGCCAACGGCCCGCCACCATCAGCGTTGACGCCAGCCTCTGTCGCAAGGGATCGGAACTGGACCAGGGCGCCGCCTCGCACCAGATGCGTTTCTGGGCATTTCCAGACATTTTTCGCCGGGCGCCGTTTTAGTAGCGGCGAGGCAGACGCTGACCGCCCGCCAGAGAGGGTCTGAATCGAGCGGCGGCGAGCTTGTTTTGCATTGGCGCTGCGGCCGCAATTGGCCGAGGCTTGCAGACGACGCGACAGCACTGCAGCTGCGGTGCTACCCCGCATAGTTTGTATTGGATAATTTTTTTTTTCTGTGTGAGCCCTTGTTGTGTGCTCGAATAAAATCAGGACATTGTTGTCACAGGCGTAGTCATAGATGTGGTTGTACCAGGTGTGGTCGCAGACTGGTCGATATCTCGGGAGTTCGGCTTATTTTCGAGAGTGGAGTTGGAAGAAGCCGGACCGCTATCGAAGAAACAAAAAGTCACGTCATGGCATCTGCGACAAACATACCCACCGACTGCATGAATTTCTCATAAGCATACGAGCGACAACTATTTCAAAAAGTGCATACATATCATTTATGAAAAGAGCAGAGTCTTCCCACAACAACAAGCAGTGACAGCCCGTGTCGTGTCCCTGACTATCCCGAGTAGTGATACCTGTCCATAATCTCCTTTAGCTTGTCCAGAGGTAAAGCCTCGATGCAATGACCTCTATTGCCAACCATTGTCTCAGCCATGCAGAGCGCATTATAGATAGCTTCCTCGGTTGCGTCAGCTGTCGCCTCAAACAGAGCATTGATCGTCTGGTCATCGGCAGTCTCGATGCTGTGCGAACCCAGCTTGAAAGGGTCAACCTTGCGCACGTTGGAGTTTACAGTCTGCACCGCCATCTCGTTTGCCGTCGAAAAGGCCATGAATATGTCGCCAGACGGGTTGTGCCCGTATCCTCCCACCCGTGCCAGGCCAACAGTAGCGCGCTTCGCGAGGCGCTGAAGCTGAGTCGGGTGCAGCGGTGCGTCCGTCGCAAGGATGATGATGATGGAGCCGTCCTTGGTTTCCTTTGACGCGTCGGCCTCGTTCTTGGGCACCTCCGTTCCGGCTTCGGCAGCCTTTTTGGCCGTCTCTTCTGCCAGGATGCGTCCTACAGGAACGCCCGAAATGCGAAGATGGTGCTGGCGACCGTAGTTTGCTTGCACCAGGGCTGCCACCGTATAAGTCTTGCCCTCGTCCGCCGCAGGGACAACGCGGCTGCTGGTACCGGTGCCGCCCTTGAAACCTTGACAGATCATCCCGGTACCACCGCCCGTATTCCCCTCTCTCACCGCATCGCTGCTGGCGTTTTCCAAGCCCTTGACAATGTGCTCAGGCGTCACGGCAAAGACACCCAAGTCGTTGAGGTAGCCATCGAATGTCTCGCCGACAACGGGGAGGAGAAACCAGCCAACCTCACCCTCATCTCCAGTATAGTTTTTCAATGCGTACTGGTAGATTCCAGTGTATGCCTGACCTACGGCGAAGCTGTTGGTGAGGATAATGGGCGAATGAAGAAGACCCGTTTCCTCTATCCAATGCGTGCCCGTCATCTCTCCAGAGCCATTGAACCGGAAGACGCCTGCGTGGCAAGCCTTGTTGAACCATTCGGCACGCGGAATGATTGTAGTGACTCCCGTATTCACATTTCCATCATCTGAATGGATAGACTGTGTGTGGACGCGGACTCCTGGCACATCTGTAATTCCATTTTGGATCCCGGAGGCCATGAGCCCAAAAAGACAGAGGGGACGACGTCACGGAGCCGCCCACGCGGGCTTGTTGAATGAGGGGTTGACATGATACAGAGTCTGAACGTTGTCTATTCTCACATTGTTGAAATTGTCTGCAGAGCCAAACAAGACTTTATAATCCGCGCGGTCGATGTTAGTAAGAGGGTCGACAGCTTCGGCCAACGTCTTCCCCGCGTTGCGCTTAGTTAGCGTGGCTCTTGTTATTTTGGAGTTGGATGAGTCACCCCGACAGAGTCAGATTGCGAAGCATCTGCGCAAGAACTTGGAAATACATGATTTTTTCATGGTATATTAACAGACTTCAGGTTTGGCTGGTGGAGACACAGAACTACTTCTCATGTAGTCACCGTTGATTCTTCTGCAATTACAACGACAAGCAAGAAAGGCAGCCTGAATGTTGATATTAACGCCAAAGGCACTATAAAATGAAATCAATAATACTTGGAGGTAATACTTTTCTAAAAGCAAGATTCAAAGCTGGACAGCGGCATTGCTACACCACCAGGCATCGCATTGACCTAGAGCATATACAAAGCAGCACCAAAAATGCCGGTCAGAGCCACTGTCGAGACCTGGACTATACCAGCCAAATTCTTCTTGCAGTATTTGCGGCTACTTATAATGTCCTGAGAAGACTTGTTGTCGCTCTTTTTATCGTCCTGACCAGGCTTGTCGCCGCTCTTCTTGCCGCCCTGAGCGTCCTTGTCGTCGCTTTTGCTGTCGTCATGGGAGCTGCCTTTTTCCGACAGTTCACCACCGAAAGCAGTATGACCAGGAGAAACTCCCTCAGAAAGCTTGCTAGCCCGGCTCTTGTAGTCCTGCAGAGACTTGTCCTTGCTCGGGTTGACGATTCCCACCATGCCAGAGGCGCACGCGTTTCCTTGGGAGGAATAGAAAATCATGGCATCGGTATTGTCAAGCTCGACGCGGAAAACCTTGCCCTGTAGGTGACAATATATCAGTACCGGTGAACACATAAAGTCCATCAGAACTCTTAGCTGAACCTACACTGGAGCCACTGAGGAAGCCGGAGAAGAAGCCAGTTCCTATCTGGAGAGGAGCGCAGGGGTTGTGGTAGTCCCCAGAGACAACGCTGTGCTTGGGTCCTTTGAAATGGAATTCGAGAATGTCACCCTTTTTGGCAGTAATCGAATCAGGGTCGAATCGATTGTCCTTTGTAGCCATGA
Source organism: Beauveria bassiana ARSEF 2860 (assembly GCF_000280675.1). Lineage (NCBI taxonomy): Eukaryota > Fungi > Ascomycota > Sordariomycetes > Hypocreales > Cordycipitaceae > Beauveria > Beauveria bassiana. The sequence goes on along the minus strand of NW_007930838.1, from coordinate 351,785 downwards.
TCTTGACAGTCTTGGCGTTGGCGGCCACCAGCAAGGCGGCAGCGGCGAAAACGAATTTAAAGGACGGCATTCTGGTATAATTCAAAAACGGCAAGGAGATGAATACAAGCTTTCTTTAGCAAGAGAAGAAGAATAATTGAGTATTGAAAGAAACCCATTTTTTTCTACCGCAGCAGAAAGGACGGAGCTGTGAAGTATGCCTCGCCTGCTATGGGGAGGCAATTGCGACACGAGCAAGACTCGCGCCTGACAGCCGTGTTCAAGCTTGATGACATGCTTTGTACTATCTACGTCGCCCGTGGGCAAAAGTGGACTTGTTTACCGTATCGGATGGAAATTCATGATGTTTTGAGACGGCACTTGATGCGCATCAAAGGCCAATTGGCAAGCTTTCCTGGAACTATGCTGTCGCAGAGCCCAACCACGGCCGCCATGAGCCTACAAGTTGTAATGGGCATCAAACATCCCTGTCCATGTCGAACATTAGATACCAAAGGAGGAGATTGGTACCAGTGCGGGGAGTACCTGGGCTCATAACACCGACGGTAAATAAGTAGGTAGAGAGGAGTGAGTGGCTTGCTGCCGCGACGCGCAAAGCACGATGCCCGACTTGTACTCTTTGACGCTCATCTTTCCAGTCCTTGAGCAAAAAGCCACAAAACAGGACCTTTGGTTTGATCGTCGATGAAATACAGCTGTTTTGAACGTCGGCAGGAGTGATATTTCACAGGGTATTGTGTCCCGACTCGTGATGAAGAGTAAGAGGTCAATCGCTGAGCATCCTCGTTTGAGCATAGTGTCAGAAATTGACAAGCTCCCATGTATATATTTTCGCCGTCATACAAATTATTTTGCATGGCCTAGGAAAGTCCATGTCGACGTGGTAGGCTGAGGAGATAACGCCGTCGTGAATCAGGCACCCTGTACGTGTTGAGACACACGCTTCGTGCGCTACCAGGAACCGAACGGCATCGATGGTCCAATTAAAATCTGAAATGTCAATTAATAGAATCTCGGCGAGATAGCCGAGTTTTTGGGTCGGCTACCGCCGTATGAACAGCTGGCTCGTGCCATGACTCGGTGTGAGGTGACTCTAAGTTTAACTCTACACGCCACGCCGGCGACAGAAGAGCACAAGCATCTTGGCGGTGGATAAACGCAGGAGTTGACGGCCAAGCCGAATGTTTTGATTATTATTGCCAAGATCAAATTGTATGCTCGAGCGGGTTCGAGAATGGCTCGATTTATACGAGAAAAGTTTGGCGATGATTGAAAACTAGTTCAACGTGCGTCAATATTGAAAGGCGCACGGCGCGGGACTAGAGCTCAACGTCATGCCAAGTTCCAGAGAAGCAAAATTGATAACATGACAAGCTTGGGTGTTTTGTTTGTTTATTTTTTTTTCTATTTTTTTTTCTAAAAAGAATTGTTCAATTTTCTCTTGAAACCGCGAAAGCTCTTTCGCACAGAAGACAAGGCCGTCCTGTCATACGTTCCTAAGCTACTTCCCGTATATGAGTAAAGCTGAGAGATGACGCCCCGGCAGGCTATGCTGCCCGCGAATTGGGAACAATGACGAGCTCTTTTCAGTTTAATAATAGCAAGGGATACAATGCGCCACCGCCACGTTTCTCCAGCAAGATATGCCGTGCTGCCGGAGAATGGGGTCATGCGGCAAACTATAATTGTACCTGTTCAGACAAAAGCAGTAGTAGCCTTGCCTGTCAAGCCACATATGGGGGTTAAATAACTGCCGTAATTGCAGTGGCCTGACAGCCAATAAAGCAAGCCATTCGAGAGCTAGTTTGGAGTCGGCTATCAGCGGCTTCGTGTTGCTAATCCGGCGAGGATCCTAATATGGTAATCGGGCGTTGTAGCAGTCAACGAGCAACTGGGGTATTGACGCGATCAAGTCGCGCACTACAAGAACGATGGCTGGAGGCCAATAAGATGGAGGCTAGTTTTAAAGAGAAAATAAACGTAATAATCTAATGATGCATCCTGGTGAGCTCGTCACAAGCAGCGGAGCCTAGCTCCAGTGCGCCGCCACTTGAAGAGATAGAGTTGCGCCACGTACATGCAAGTGCCCATGTTGGCATGTCACTGTCAAGAGTGTCTGCAGCGGCCGCCATTATCATTAATTATTTAATTACAATTACCATATTGTTTCCTATTCCTCTCAAGTTCAGCCATTGGAGATTGGGTATCGAGCTGATGTTAGCTTCCTCACTGAGCATCGTCTATGGCTCCATTTGGGGAGTCGACTTGTGCGTTGAATTTGGCGACGGCAATGGGACTTTGTTTCTGGAATATGTCTACATGAGAGAGAAGTTTACACGAGTAGGCGATTGCAAGCATAGAGTAAAAGCTGTGTGATTTGGCTAACAAGACTATTTACCTCTTTAATCAGTGTTGGCGGTCAATGGCGGTGATGGTCGGACACTAAATACGCAAGCCGAATAGCCTTGTTACTTTCCTCAAAAGAATACTCCTTCTTTTCTCTTTTACCTTGAACACAGCGGAGACACGTACACACAAAGCCAAGCATAAACGGTATCCAAGCACTTCCCTTTCAGTTCACTACTGGAGAGGGCAAGCACGTTCTACGAGCACATGGTCTATCTTCATGATAGAGAACTGGGGGGAGACTAAGCTGTTGTCTTTTCCGAGCATTAGAAAGAATCTGGCCCTATTCTCCGAGACCGGAGATATGTCCTTGTTTTCATAGCGGTCAAGAGAGATACAAGAGTTTTGAGGCTGCTCAACATTGTCAAGAAGCAGATTATATTCTTGATACTGTTCTAGCCACGAAATTTGCTCTACAGCTGCATGTTGGCCCAGCTCGAAGACATTTTGACAAATCAACTTGCCTGTCGCCGGTAGTTGGATCCGAATTCCAGAGTTGAAGCGCGCCAGGCGACCATGAACAAGGCAAATCACAGAATATTCCACAGAGTCTCTGTTGCCTCTATTCCCATTCTTACTCGTCTCTCGAGTTCGTCGTTGTATTTTTCTTAGCAATGACGCGCAAGAGATGACCATTCAACTTTTCCTTGTTGTGCACGTCTCTTTCAGGTTATCAGACTCATGAAGCGGCGCCCCTTTGAGTTGTTGTAATCTCTCTATTATAGGCAAGGGGCATATAATATTCGAATGCGTAGGATCCACGGCTAGGAGGAAACTGAGCTCCATCTTGGAGGGCACCGTTCAAACCCTGGCCTGTGCAAATGTAACAAGGCAACGAGGCTAGCCGATCCGCACACTACTTGATACGCCAGGTTGGCCGGACCCCTTTGTACATAACTAGTTGTTGGTATCCAATTAACCAATGTATCATCCAGGGCGAATAAATGCTGTCTTCCTGATGCGTTGGCTCCAGCCAGACCCAGCAGCTAAAAAACTCCACTGCGCCCACTTTGCGATGCTAACTTGCTTGCTTGTGATGCTTGCTTGTAATGCTTGCTTGCTTGTGATGCCAACGTCTCACAGCGTTGCAGTTGTCTCCCCCACCTTTGCTTCTGACAGCGGGTTTTTTGGTGGTTGCAACGGGGAGGCCGGTGCACTTTGCCCTGGCAGCATAAATTACCCGAAGTTTGACAGAAGATTGATGACTACACTGCAGTCAAAGGTGAGATGCAGCAACGGCGAATGACAAAGGCACGTGTAACGGAGGTACCGAGGGCAAGCCTGGTCGATTCCGTCGTCATTCTCGACATGCTTCCCCCCCCTCCTCTCTCTCTCTCTCTGGCTTCAAGGCCCAACGCAGGCTAGTGCCAACTGTGAACCAGTGGAGAGCCAGTAAATAAAAAGATTTTTCGAAATTAAAAAGCCGAGGCGCGCGGTTGAATTGGCTGAATTGGCCCTCTCATCAGGCCGAGAAAGGGCTTTTTTGTCCCCTTGCATCATTCTGACCAGCTTTCCCTGTTGAGGAGATCCCTGCAACTTTTTGTGCGTGGGTGTGTCATGGACTCATGGTGCACACCTGTTCCTGCGATACAGTGGTAGTGGTGTATTAACCCCTCGGTAGCCTGCCGTTTTAACCTGAACTGGCTTGTAGCATTTTTTTTGACCCCCTCGTGCCCCTTTCATCCGGTCAGAACAAGGTTAACATCTAGTTAGTTTTTTTGCGTTTTAGGTTTTTTTTTTTTTTTTTTCTCTTTGGTCGTTG
>NW_007930838.1:307678-347517 GCF_000280675.1 Beauveria bassiana ARSEF 2860 | reverse complement strand
TTTTTTGCGTTTTAGGTTTTTTTTTTTTTTTTTTTTTCTCTTTGGCGTTGAGCCCAGCGGGCCGCCCGTTGTTGCTTTTCCCGCACGCTAAAAGTTTGGGGCAGGCGCCGTCCCTTTTCTGAGTCGTGCCCTCGGATGATAGGGGCGAGAAAAAGAAAAAAAAAAAAAAAAAAAAGAAGAAGAAAAAGAAGGACAAGAATTTACAGCACCTTTTGGAAGCATGTGAGTGTGTAAACTGCGCCCGATCGGCAAACTTGCACATCAACGACCCTAACTCGGCTGCCGAAGCCGTTTCACTATATTGCCCCTCCGGCTATGAACTATTACTTTTTGTGGCCAAAAGAAGGAGAGAAGAAGAAGTTTTTTTTCCTTTCGTCCCTCGGGAACTAGTTAGTGCAAGTTGCCAGGTCCGGAATGAAAAGGTCGCCTCGGTAGCGTGGTCCACCACTGCCCACCGGTCCGCCGTTCGGTAAGGTAAACCCGTAGGCTATCTTAAGTCATTGACCAACAAACTCGAAATATTAAAAAAGACCAAAAAAAAAGACGCTCGTTCTTTTCTCCTATTTGTCCGCCCTTTTCATTCCCGATATATGTATGCAAACAATATGTGCGTCTGCATCTCTTACAGACCCCCCTCCCCTTCCCCCCACCGCCGTTGGCAGGTTCAGCCGACACTGTTCCGACTTACACCCACCAAACCCGCATCCACAAGGACAAGAAGAACCTGGCTCCGTGCATGTCACTCCCGCCCCGTGAGAAGCCTGACCTGTCTCCAAGGCTGCATGGCTTGGTTACAAGGGCCCCTTTCTTCTCCCGTTTAATTTTTCACCCCCCCCTCCCTCTCTCCGCTTCTCTTTCTTTGCTGGCTCGCGGTTTCATACCACCATGGAGTCAATTTGCCGCTTGGTGTGTCCCACCCAGCCATGCCGCCTCACCGAGCTTCCTACCTAGATCGAAGCGAATGTTACGATGTTGACCATGACACGAGCAGATGATTATAAAACAGTAGATGGTTTTCCATGTTATAGGCCCCCCTCCCACGGTCCTAGTCCGCTTTTCCTTTTCCTTTTTTTTTCTCTTTTTTTCCCCTTCCAGCACCACGTTGCTACCGAGCGTTGTTGCCTTCAACCCGCTCGTCCGTTATCCACACGGACATTTATCCTAAATCTCTCTTCCTTACTCGCCACCGGCCTACTTTATGATTCAGGACCAGTTTATATTTAGTAAAAATCTGGGTTTCTTTGCCCAAGACACGTTCCTGGCTAGCTGAAATGCCATGTTCTCTTGCTACCGATACAACTAGCTGGCTATATGCTATGCTATCCTATCCTATCAAAGTAACGACTTGAACCCGACGGTCTGGGAATGTAACCGTTATGTGCGGCAATGATAGCCCGTGGTGTGGCGCTTCTGCCCCAGTATTGCGTCTCGGCGTATAGTTCATATGTATAGGGGGGCCTTTCGCTTCTTGTCAAAAAGGATGCCATACTCTCTTCTCTTCCACTCTCCATTCTCGTTAGCGCCGTCGCCGAGCCCAGAGAAGCCAACTGCAACACAAAGCTCCAGGCCTCCCCGCTTATTGGTACACGACTTGTCACGAATTTCCAAGACGCTGTGGCCTTGAGTTCCATTCATTCACTCATTCATTCATTCATTCTTGCTGTCCCCTTCGTTCAGCCTTATAACTATCCGTCGCAAATCTGGATGATTGTTCTCATGCGCGTCCTCTGACTACCAACTACCAACCTTGACTCGGGTGCTTACCTTGGACAACTCTCTTTTTCCCCAGCGATTGCGAATCTACCAACAATATATAGAAAGAGATCGTACACATGATTCTACTGCAGTCATCAGCCGTTTCTTCCTTTTGTTTCGGTCTTGCGCGGGTGCGAATATAGTGGCAACCTTTCGGATTCCTCAATGGCGTGATATCACATCGAGAAAAAAAAAAGCAAAACAAGACGGTTATTCGCTTGGTACTACCAATTACTGGTTTTGGAACTATCAGTCCTGCTATTGGCACCCATTGTTCGTCGCTTCGGGCAGCTCAACACCTCAAGAGGGCGACAGACAACAGCCGTGTTCTGGATGTTCAAACCAACGACCCAAGAGCGGCCCCCGACACAAACAGAGCGCAGACTAAATGTCAACTCCAGCAGTAAGCCAGCCCGCTCTCTTCTTCTCGCCTACTTGCAACATTCCCTCTTTCTCCCATGGAAGATGAAAGCTTAATCCAACTGACCTTCTCGTCTCACAGCAAAAAGCCAATTTAGCTCGCATACGAGACAACCAACGGCGCTCTAGAGCACGAAGGCGAGAATATCTGCAAGAGCTAGAACAACGCCTCCGACTCTGCGAGTTGCAAGGCATCGAGGCCACAGCAGAGGTTCAGATTGCGGCGCGGCGCGTTGCCGACGAGAACCGACAGCTGCGGCAGCTCCTCAACGAACATGGCTTCAGCCAAGAATACATTAATCGCTTCTTGCAGGCTGGAAACGTCGTGGCCGCGGGGGGTCCCGGCATGAACCACAGACAGGCCTTTGCCGCCGCCGCCGCCGCCACCGGAGAGCCTAGCATGGCTTCGCATGCGCTCCAGCAAGCATTGGTGCCGCGGCGGCCAGCGAGCCTCGAGCCCAACGTTCCGTTTACCTCGGTCACGAGTCAAGTCATGTCCGACTCCTCCATCTCGAGCACTCCTTCGGTTTCGACTTCCACGCCGTGGGACGCGATGCCCGCCGAATCTTCATATAGCCACAATCCAGGCATGCACCTCCAAACGACTGCTCTGGCAAGCCAATCTTCGCAACAACAACAACAGCAGCAGCAGTACCCTGCGGCCATGTTCATGACAAATCAAAACAGGGGACCAGAGGCGTATCTGAACCAATCCGCACATTTAGGCTCTCTTGCATCGACATCAGGCATCACCCAATCTATGCTGCAGCAGCAACAGCAACAGCAGCAGCAGCATCATCAGCATGGCAGAGGACATATGCATTACGATGGCTCAATGAACAACTATCACACAGAGGATGATAGTAGTTACGGTGATGGATCTACTGGCGGTTGGCCAGGGTAGCAACCATCCATTGCCAGAGACGACAGAATTCCAAGAAAGCTTGGTACATTTCCTCAGGATCACAGAACTTGGTTACCACCTCGCAGCGGCCTCGAGACCGGAATAGTGTCGGAGAGCCGCGCCACGGTGTGAGGTATTAGCTCAACCCCATAGTACCAGCATATTCGCGAGTCCAGTACGGCCTTCTTTGTGTCTAGTGTATCAAAAAGGCATACATGTATATATATAAACTTATCAAAAGTCATAGAATCTCAGAAAAATAATACAACTCGTCTTGAATGGCACAATCCCGCACTAGTCCCAAACCTTTGGCTTCCTGTAATGCGCTGCTCTAAAAAAGCATAAATCATGATTATAACCGCCAAACGCCGCCATTGATCCCCAAAGAAACTGTCCCGATCCCGACAAAAATGCAGCAGGAAACAAAAATCTTATATGGTTGCAGGTCCTGCCTAGAGAAAGTAGTCTGCCACGGGTTTCTTCGCAGGCATACCGCGCGAATCCTGTGGCGCGGCCTGAAATACACGGTAGCGCCTCGCAGGTCCATTGTTGGGCACATTGGTCGTGTCCGACTCCATCATCAGACCACGCCCGTTTACGCCAGCGCCGCCATCACTGCGGCCAACGTCTCCGTTGCTCCGCGCAAAGAGGCCTGTGCCGGACTCGTCTTCGCAGAGCTCAAGCACGGCGGCCACGTTGCCACAGCGGTAACAGTAGTTAGGCGCCGACCAGACCGTGACAATAGATGAGTCAAACATTTCCTTGAAGCCTTCCATGACAAGCTGATGGGCTCGCGCAATGAGGCTCAGGTCGTTTCGATGATTAAAGACTTTAACAATATCCGCGCCAAACAGAAACCCCGCGCCACGCGGCGACAAGCCCCAACCGTCAATGTCGTCTGGATCAGACCACAGCAAGTCGCACATGGCTCCCTCGTGGGGTACCTCTTGCTTGCGGTCTATGAGGCGGATCTTGTCCACCGAATCAATGAGCGGACTCAAACCGCCATGCACGCAGAATACCGCACCTGCTAGGTTGCCAATACTTCCGTTACTGGATCCAGAGGCACCGGAGCCTGGCGGCCCAGTCTTGTCTCCTGTGCTGCCGCTTCCACCACCACCACCCGGACTCCGGCCTTTTTGCTGTTGGCTATCTGCCTGGCCACGTTGGCGTGAGAAGCGGCTAATGATGCTTCCGTTTTGATCGCAAACCTCAATCTCAGTTTCATCGTCGACTGGCTCGGCTTGATCAGAGAGGGTATTGGACGCCCCAAGAACAATGGCGCCTAGAGCAAGGTAGTCAAACACATCGCAGCAGTATCGCCAAACGTTGGCGCTGCCATACTTTCGCAGGCATTCATCGTAGAAGCCGTAGACGGTTGTGATCTGTCGCGATTCGTGATTTCCGCGAATGAGCGTCATGCGGTCGGGGTATCGAACTTTAAGGCAGAGCAAAAGAAGAAATGATTCAAGAGAATAAAACCCACGGTCGACAAAGTCGCCCATGAAGAGGTAGTTGGTGTCGGGCACGTCTCCTCCGACCCGAAAGAGCTCCATCAGGTCATGAAACTGACCGTGAATATCGCCACATATCTATGGAAATGACAAATCAGTACTCTACAAGTTCTTCTCAAGCGGCTGACTGAAGAGCTTGCGCACCGTTACTGGCGCAGACACGGTGACCACGTTTCCTTCCTCGATCAACAGCTCTCGGGCACGATGGCAAAGCTCTCGGACTTGGGTTTCGGGTATCGGACGACAGGCGCGCAGCTGCGCAATAGCTCTGCGAGAGTTTCGGATTAGCCGGCCACCAGAAACTCAGCCGTCCATCCATGGTAAAGTAACTTACTTGTCGAGATCACTCATTATGAAGGCTGGCTAAGCCACGGTCGCATGGGTAACGCGCCGGCCGCTTTTCAAGTGCGATGGAGAATTGCAGGTGACCTTACAGCATATCTCGAGGTAGAAGGAATAATATTGGTTATGTTGGTAACCCTGGTAGAATATATAGGTGTCAATAGTAGCACGTGCTGCGGTCGTGTTTCCAAGAAGAAGGTAATAGATGGACTTCCCTTGTTCGGCGCGCAAACCACAAGTCCATCTCGCACCCACGGTTCTCCATCGCCCCACCAAATTCGATAAAAGGTAGTTGAGACTTCTGAGCCGGCTCCGGAAGCAAGATGCTCCGCTCCGGCAGCTTCTACAGCCAATCAGCAGCTTGGGAATCCGGGGTTGGTCAGAATTGCTTCAAGGAGCGCTTTTTCTAGTCAGAGCCGACAGCACCGACGCGCGATATCCGTCTACTATAGCCAGCCAGCCGCCCATTACTATCGCAATTGATTCTCCGGCGTTGAGACAAAGCTCGAGATGATGGTCTTATGATCTAGTACGCTCAATGGATAGCATTGCACTTACTCTGCCTGCATTGCTGACCCGCCTGTGACAGCCTCCTAGTCTTCCCTTGATCAGAGCGTCTGCGACAATTCACAATACCACGATGCCACCACATCTCCACCCTAGGTCTCGAATGACCTCGTCACTCTTTGCTACGACCTTGGTCGCTAGTTTCTTTGTTGTTGGACTGCCGCATCTACTCCCCTGTCCTGTGCCTCGGGCACGATACGCCGATGGCGAAGTCGTGGTGGACGAGAACGGTCGCAGAAGAATATGGAGACGTAAAGACGCGCCGCAAATCACAGATGGACTCGCCGATTTCAATCAAAATTCAACAGAGAACGTGGTACCCCGATCGAGTTCATCGCGAAGAGAATGTCCAGTTCCCAAACCCGGTGGAATGCTGGGGGAATGGCTCGGCTTCCACAATACCAACGAGGTATCGCGAAAGACAGAACGATGACTGTCGACACAAAAAGATTCGACAAGACCGAAGAAATAATAGATTACCTGTACAATATACCTTGGCATTAGCGCCTTTCGGATTCTTCGCGAGGAGAGAGCGAATCAGGACCAAAACATATACGAATGAATACACATGATGCTTGCAAAGCTTTCCAAAATAACACTCGCCTGCGTTTGAAGCGCAACCTGGAACTGATGATGCGCGACAAATAACATTTACAAACAGTGAGCAACCACGTCTGATCCTCACGGGACTGAAGTTTGCATATTGAACATCCGAACACGACATGAAGAAATCTCGAACGCCGCCGGGAGGTTGGGAAATGAACGGATCAACTCATGCAATGCGGCAGCGCAATATTGAGATCACCCGTGTCGAATGCCGTCAAGACAGACAACTAGGGGTTGCCGTCTCAGCACACTACAAAGTCTTGCGAAACAGCTATCTAACGCTGGCTGCACTCAACCACTAGCGCATTCTCGGCAGCTTCATGTGCGTTAAAATGAAGTCTGGAAAGCTCTACTTCTTACATCAAATTCAGAGGACAGAAAAGTTACCTCTCGCCTCTTGTGTTGAAATATGCACTCAATACGGAGCACTATGTTGAACTACGGAGCTTTTCAGAGTCATGTTAAAGATCGAATACACGGAGTTTCCCCAATTTTTTTTTAATCTCTACTTTGACACGATATATCGAGCCTATTATCCGATGACCCAATCTAGTCCGATGAAGGTGGGCGCGGCCTCTCAAATTGCTGCACAGATTAATTACAACTTTAAAAAGCGGTGCCACATTCGAGCAAATACATGCGACCTTTTCATAGCATAAATTCTCCTTGGCCAACCAGATTTCAGAGCGGACGGCTCAGATGTATACCGGACGAGTTGACTGCTGAGATGAAACGTGGGGGGACGATTCTGAAACCACAGAGCCCTCAACAACATCAACCCAAGATTGACGAGACGCAAATCTCGCTCTTGGATTCGTTCGCCGCCAAATGTAACGCTTCAGCGTCCAATGCCAAGGCCAAACTTGCTCGCTACGGGGTGTTGCCGCGCCACTCTTGGCTCCCCGCCTTGAATTTGACAGTATCAAAGCCTCCTTACGCCAAGATGACTGAAACCCCGGCAATACCACCTGCCAGATCTTGCCGTTGGAGTAGGGTAAGAATGGGTCAGCGTTGTCAATATGAATGATCCCAGTGACACTGCCTGCCCGCCTTTGTGGCAGCTGGCCAAGCGATGGGTGGGTTTGTATGCTAGTTATGGAATTCGATAGATCCGGTCTCAAAGAGGTGGATTCGTTCTATGATTTGAATATGGCAGCTCACTTGCGCCTCATCAAGAGCTTATTGTGCAATACGTCAGGCATCAGAGCTTCCCCGGTTTGTCGTTGGTGTACGGGTCCAAGGGTTGCCTCAACCGCCTAATGAGGATCACAGCGCGAGTATATGATCTCCAGATTCCCCGAGCCAAAACTGAAAGATATTCTCATCCAACACGCTGCAATATCATTCTCTACCAATTCCTATTCTTTCTTTTAAAACAAGAGCTGTGCTCTGTTTACATTATCCCGGCAACTAGTACTTTCATTAAAGGACCCCTTGCCTACAACATTCCCTTGATACCACAGCAGCACTGATATTCATCACAAACCTACCACAATGAAGTCATTCTCCGTTCTCCTTTTCACGGCCAGCCTGGTCTCGGCCGCTGCCGTTCCTGGCGCCGTCGTCGACCGCTCTACTGAGGTCGGCCATGTTTCTACTGCTGTCGAGGTCCGCGACGCCACTGTTGCCGCCTCCAACCTCTTCGTTGACGACGCAGAGGATGATAAGGAAGATGAGGAAGGCTTCCCTCTTGCTTCCATCACTGCTCGCGCTGACGAGGCTCAGCCGGCCCAGAACGGTACTGCTCCTGAGGACGGCAAGCAGAATGAGGGCAAGGACGGCAAGAACGAGAACCAGAACAAGGACCAGAACAAGGACCAGGGCGAGGACCGCAACCAGAACCAAGGCAAGGATGGAAAGGGCCGTGAGCAGAACAATGGCCAGAACAACAACAACAATAACAACAACAACAACCAAGACAAGAACAACAACGATCGCAACCAGAACCAGAACCAGAACCAAAACCAAAACCAAAACCAGAACCAGAACCAGAACAACCAGGATCTTATCAACCAGCTGCTGCAGAACGGTAACCTGAACCAGGGTGTCCTCAACCCCTGGCTCATCAGCAACATTGGTCAGCTTGGTGTCGGTCAGAATATCAACATTGGCAACCTCAACAGCATCTCCCTCGCCCAGCAGCTCGCTCTTGTCTCTCAGGTCGAGCAGCTCCAGATTCTGCAGCAGCTTCAGCTCATCAACCAGCCCCAGATCATCACTGTTCTGAACCAGGGCTTTGTCCAGCAAGGCGCCACCATTGGTAAGAAGACTTTCCAAGCCATCAAGTCATTCGCACGTACTAACATCGACTAGCTATTGTCGCTTAAGCTGAAAGCATCGCGTATGTGGGAAATGATGAAGTTTCCCATTAGTCAGTCCTGTGGTTTGTCCCGGGGCACAACGTAGGGATCAAATTGTGACGAGAATTATTTTTATTGGCTAGTTAGGAGTTACGATGAGTTGTATGATAATGAACGGTTTTCAGCGTTTCTACTCTATAGTGTTCTCCAGTGGACAACTCTATATTCTCGAGTTGCAATTTGCGAATAAATAATCCTTGTCACCAAAATCTGTCATGAGCCATCTCACAATGAATAAAATTTGAATCGAGTGCAACACAGTGTGGCAGATTTCCTTTGAGTCTCTATCATCATTAGTTATTGCTGCCAGATGGTGCTCGACCTCTCATGGCTAGTAGTTGGCTTGGGAGGTAGAAGCATCGACCCTTGGACAAGCTGTTCTTCTCTTTTCTGTGATTCAAAAATCTGCTTTACAAGGTCCTAGAGTACACTTGGATTCAACTTCAAAGCAATGATTTCCGTCTCTTAGCTAGTATGCTTAATCAAAGCACATGCTTATTTTGCCGCAACTTGACGCATCGGCGTAGTACCTGCCCAGCCCCAGGTCAGCTTGGCCTTGCCACGGCGAAATCACATGAGATGCAGGGATCGAAACTCAAATATCGACTTTAGTCGGAACTTTTTTTTTCACTTGGCAAAAGATATCTGAGACGAACAACAAACATTTGCCATCGGAACTTTCCTTGGCTTCCTCTTGAGACACACTCGAAATGCGAAACGCGAACCTGGACACCCGTGTCGCAGTAGCATCCCGACTAACCCCTTCGGTCACCACTATCCAATACCTGTATGCATCTTTTCCGATGACGTACTTTTTTTTAGTAATTTATTACGCCACTTGGGATGAGAATCCGATGTTGGTCTTGTTTGGCGGCAGTCGGCAGCCAGCAGTCATGTCATCCATTCTTGCTGTGCTAGACTGCCGTTCCGACGACCGTTTTTTTTTTTTTTTTTTTGCCTTGGGCAAATTGATTGAATTTTTGAAACAATAATTTATTCAACAAATTCTTCTCAATTTCAAGTCATCTCTCTTTCTGCAGTATGAATTTGTCAAAGTGTAACAAGACGCCATACACACTTGTGGTGTTGGGTTGTTAGGCAGTGCGTGTTAAAGCGTGGATCAGACACAGTGTAAGTCGGGGGGCATCATGCAAGACACACCTTTTCGTCCTATCATCAGCAAAATCTGCTCCTCGGTACAGGTGACGCCCTTTTAAGCAAGCCTTGGCATTTTTTAGGCAAGTGCAGTTGGTTGTGCGCGGTGCCAATAATTGGGGGGGGCGATTTTGGCTTCCAAGGCAAGGTGAGCCTTCATATCGGTACACACCTATCCGAATTAAGATTTCCGGGGTAGAAACTCTCCTGATACATATCCGATAGGCTGCATGTGGTCTTTGTAGTTGATAATGGGCGGAGAGAGCTGCCATCGGATGAAGGCTTTACCGTGAAATGGCATTGCAACGTCGAACGCAGTGAGCCCCCCGAACCCGAGCACTTTTCGCCTGCGAGAGTAGATGCTTTGTTCTTGGCAAACATACTTGTGATTACCTATAAAGATGAATGAATTCCGTCATCTTGCCATGAGAGAGCCTATCATCCTCACAAGCAGATCAACAACTATCATCTTTGCATTCTTTCATTCTCTTCGAGGTAAGAACACAAGGATATCCCGGTAGAATATAGGATTCATACTGACTTTGATACTCTTTTAGCTGTGCTCAAAGTCTATTACATTCCTTCTTTTTAATACTCTTGAACTTGCGGGCTGTGCTCCATTACTTTCTCCTACACTCTTTACAAAACTTTCCCATCCTTTTATAACCAAACAACCTTCTTTTTTCCCAATCTACCAAGATGAAGTTCTCCACTCTCATTGCTGCTGCCCTCGGCGCCGTCGCCACCGCGGCTCCTGCCCCTGCCGCCGAGACTGCCGCCCTCGAGGCGCGCAGCTCGTTCGACTTTGGCCAGCTCAACAACCTCGTCTTCAAGCAAAACGACTTCAACTACCTCCTCAACATCAACTCGCTCGACCTGCAGCTCTTCCAGCAGCTGGGCCTCAACAACAACCTCAACCTGCTGCTCTTCCAGGATGTCTTCAACGTCAACAGCTTCGACCTCAACTCTCTGCTCCAGTTCCAGCAGCTGCAGACTCTGCTGGCCATTGCTGGAACCGGTGCTCTCAATGGCTTTGACCTTGGAAGCCTGGCCCTTGGCGGTCTCAACTTCGGCCTTGTCAACGGCATTAGCGGTGTTGATCTGCGCCAATTCGTCAGCTCATCGTCGATCCCCGAGATTGAGTCCATTGCTAAGAAGGGTACGTGAATCACTATTTTTTTTGTGATGAGATATTTTTCAAGGCTGACTATGAAATTAGTTTCCACTCCCCTTATTGGTTAATCAGTTTCCGTAATGGCTGCTACCAGGATGAGGGGATCACTGTTTCGGTGGTGAGCCGCGTACCACGGCGGGCATTTGGGTTCTAGTCATGTTCGCTCTTAATTTATTCTGTTTAGCTCTTTAATGAAAATCTGGATTTTCCAAAACGTTTTTTTTTTTCGCTTGCGAGGTGATGTGGGCTTATTGTCTTGAATTATGCCCTTTGAACGACGGACGTTGCTTGACCTTGAGCGCCAAATCAGAGATGCCGTTTGTCCATGCACAAACAGAATTATACTCAATACGCAGGAGAGTACTTTCCGATTCCTTCAGTGCTCTCAACGATTCCTTTTTCTTTGTGCGTTGACTTTGCTTTGCCACCCGAAAGGGGGCTGCTAAGAATGTATATAAATTTATTGGTACGGCGAACGGGAACATGTGGATTTGCATGCTACATGTGCTGGAGATTGATTCCTGCTGACTCGATCCCTTTCCTTGGTACATGGACGTAGGGTCTCCGTACCGCAGCGGGTCGATGACTATATTGAGAATGTTATTAACTAATTATATCGCATTCATCATCGCCTTATTAACTAATTATATCGCATTCATCATTGCCATCTCATTTTCATGCAATATACTGCATGCATGGAAAAGCCAATCTCGGAGATTAGTATTGTGCAGTGATAGCATTGTAAATGTATTGTACTTTGTAAGTAGCCTCACACACCTAGGTCTAAATAGTACGGACCCGTTGTGATTGAGAAAGGCTCATCAGTATATTCTCAAAGCCGAGATCAACACACAGCTGGGATATGAATAAATGAACATGTGAGAGCTCACATCTTGGCGCCCACTTGTTTGAGAGACTTGACAGGCCGCTAAACCCCACTGCTTGGCTCATTTTCAAGACATGGCCTGAATAACGGATCTGGGTACCCCCAAAAGGAGCAAGGATAAGTATGTAGTTTGTGCAAGAATAATAAGACGGCAGCTGGGGGTATTGATTAAAGAACGTATGGCTTTGCTCTATCAATATCGTTAGTTGGTACTTTGTATTGCTCGTCCAACTTTCACAACCCCTGGAAATCTTAGGATAAGCCAGGCCGTAGACGGCACTACGTACCTACCTAGGTAGTACCTGCAATTAATACGAACCCTAGCCCCAAGCTTGGCACGCGGCTACTCTCACAGATTAAAGTTTCATGCACAGGGCTGGACCTGGCTGTGAAAGGCTGTACGTCATTGTTGCGAGCCTCGGGGGGAAATCATCACCAAGAATAGATAAGAAGCCTCCACGACCTGAAAATAGCAGAAAAGGAAAAGAAGCCCCTGACTTTTTTTTGGTCAACATGGGCCCAAAGACTCCGCCAACCAGATTTCTTCCGCCGGGGGCCCCCCCCTTGCCGATCCACTGGCCGCTGCCCAGTCGCTCTCATTATTATAGTTCATTTTTATTGTCCCCCTTCTTTTGCCCTTGAAGAATACCAATCAGGCAGGTTTGCCTCGAATACGACTCCAGCCGTGAATAGAATACGGGATACACAGCACTGCCGCGTACTTTGTACAACCCATTATTTATTTGGGCATTCATCTTGGCCCCTCCGCTGATGGCCCAGGGTCCGAGCCCGCCGCTTGTCCACCGCCTGGAGACTTGTAGTTGGATAGATACATGTCCCTTCTTGGTCCCCTGTCCCGAGCGTACTACATACATACATACATACATACATACATATACATACATGCATCTTTCTTCCGCCGCCGTATTCATCTTCTCTTCTTCATCTTGCTCCTTTGACAGATTTAAACTTTGTTAAATCGGCCGCTTTCCGCTCGTCCTCGACAAACAAACTCGCCCGACTTTGGTAGCTGGGCATCGCGTGCTCACCTACCCTTTCTCCTCCCCTCCCCGCTGCACGTTTGTGTGTCCAGCTTCAAACGCTGCACAAGAGCAAAAAAAATGAGCGCAGGCTTCGCGGTTTCGCAGTATCAGATTGGAAGAGGAGCTGTTGCGATTGTCGAATAAAAGTCGAAAACCCCCCTTCTCCTCCCCCGATATCCATCCCCGGCCACTATGCGCAAGTCCAAGGGCGGCGGCGTCGCAGTCGAGGACAGCGCCAACAGCTACTTTACCTATCGGCCGCTATCACATCTTCCCACACCGCCTCCAACGGCGAGGCAGCAGCCTCGCAGCGCCACGGCGAGCTATCCTAATGACGATGGCGAGGTGTTGCCAGCTATCTATCGAGGTAAGGCCAAACCCCATTTCGTTCTCCAAGCGCCTACCTAGCCATGCGGCTATAATGATTCATACTAATGCGATAATGTGTCTTACAGGGCCGGCAATCCACCTCGTCAACCTGATTCCTTCATCCGCATCCCTCGCTTCGACATCAGTCCATCTAGTCCAGTCTATACTGGGCCGAGCTTCTCTGCCCCTCGAAACGATTGCACTAGCAGTCTGCGTGCTTGACCGTCTCGACTCGAAATTCGGTCGCAAATGGCGACTTACATGCCCTCTACGTCCTGCTAGCATCATCGAGCCAGCGTTGCAGCACGCACCCGCAACGAACAAGACGCACGCCAAGCGACACAGCATGCCCGTCGTCACGCCGCAGCCGAATCGGCAGTCCTCCCCGCCGCAGCAGCAGCAGCTCCATATCGACTCTGTACAGCCCGAAATCATCATCCTCGCCGCACTCGTCATTGCACACAAGTTCACCGAGGATTCGGAGCAGACGGCCCAGACGTACTGCAACGCGTGGGGTCGCGGCTTGTGGTCCTCGGAGCAGCTGAATGCTACGGAGCGCTCCATCATGGAGACCCTCAACTACCGCATCATGCCCCTCTGCGATGTCGACTGTCTGGCAGACGCCATGGTCGATATGCAGCTCGCCGGCCAGGACTACTGCGATTGGGACGCGGCCGAGCCATCTCCACCACACAGCGACGGCGGCGGTGACATGTTGTTATTCGCTGCTGGTGACGACGACGACGACGACGACGACTTGGACAATGGCCACGACACGAGCAACTTTGTCGCGGGACACTCTCGCTCAAAGACGATGCTGCTGCCCGCTAGTGGCATGAGAAGTGCATCTGTCGGCCTAGATGCCAGCTGGGCTACAGCTCTTTGATGTTCTTGATAATATGTGAGGCGACAACAACTCACCGCACTGTTTTCCGTTTTGGCCTTGTTTTTTTCTTTTTCTTTTTTGCATGGCGTTTTTGAGTTATAATGTTGCAGGTTGTTGGACTTGTTTTATACCTGCTAGATAATACCCGCCGATGAGTCTTTGTCCTCTCTCTCTCTCTCTCGGCACGATAAGAGTTTTTGGTTTGCAAATGTTGCGATGTGTATTTTGAATCTGTGAGGTAGCTTAATCCCGGTGCCAAGATTCGAACTGGTTACTTGGCGGGGGAAATATAATCTCATTACTGGCTTTAGCACATGAAACGTATCCCATTATCGCATCTCTCAAAATGATTTACTTTGACGGGGATTTTTTCTCTCTTGCTATTAAAGCTTTATTGCGCCAAATCTAAGGGCTCAGCCTACTCAACACCCACTCTGCATTTTCATTCTCTCGCTCATACACGAAGCGATCATGTAGTCTGCTGTCACGACCTTGCCAAAACTCAACCCTGCTCGGCACGATTCGCAGTCCGCCCCAGAAAGGCGGCACCGGAATCTTGTCTTGCCCCTCGAACCGCTTCTCCGTCTCCGCCACCCAGCCCTCCAGCTGAGCGCGCCCGTCGTCATCACCATCACCATCCTGCGCCGCCGCCGTCGTCGTCGGCTCCAGCACGGCGCTCTGCCGGCTCGACCACGCGCCGATGCGGCTGCCCCGCGCGCGCGTGTCAAAGTACACCTGGCTCTCCTCGGCCGACAGCCGCGCCGCCACGCCCTCGACACGCACCTGCCGCTGCAGCGGCGACCAGTAAAAGCACAGCGCCGCGTGCGGATTGGTCGCGAGGTCGGCCGCCTTGCGCGACGTGCCAAAGTTGGAGTAAATGACGAAGCCCCCGCGCGCGTCGAGCTCCTTGAGGTACACTAGCCGCGACGACACGCGGCCCGACGGCAGCTCCGCCGTAGACAGCGTGCAGGTTTCCGCCGTCGCCGCACCCTGGGCGCCGCGGATCGCGTCCTGCGCCTCGGAGAACCACTTGTGGAACTGCGGGATTGGGGAGGAGGTGCTGTCGAGGTCGCGGCGTGAGAGCGTGCCGAGGGTGAATTGCGCGGCTTGCGTGCCTTGCGTGCCGGAGTCTCCGGGGGCGACTTTGTCCTAATGTCAGCGTCATGGTGGCAGAGAGGGGAGGGAAATGTAGAGAGGGACATACAGATGAGCTTGTCACCTTGCGGGGGGTGAAGCGCCATTCTGGTAGAGATGGAAAAGGCGCGCGTAAACGATCGGAGCATATATGTAGACGCGGGCTGATCCTGTGATCGCAGGGTTTCACCGTCTATCTATATATCTGTGTGATGATGGACATGGAAATTTATATCCCGATTCAAGTTCTACGGCAAGTCGGATACTTGGCTGTGAAAAGAGATAATCACCTTGCCGCCCCGCGATGCATGACATGACCACTTCTCGTCAAGGTGGGTCGAGTGAGCCCAAATAGTTGCTTCCACACGGAGAAAGGACCAACATCACGCCATGCCCCAGGAAATCATCAGGAGCCTGCATTCTTGTATTTATCGAGTTTAATAGAATTTTTTACAGGATGAAGAGTTGCTCTATGCCACGCAGAGAGAGTTGACTGGCAAGCTGAACAACACAGTAAATATTGATTTGTGTACAGGAACGCTGATATTTGCAACATCTCCTCCCCGCATGCCCCTCCCAAGTCTCAACCCCTCTCCCTCCCTTTTTCACTGAATAATTTCAGGCCCGATACCCATTCCAATTCATGAAGCTCCCTAACCCGCCTTGACGCCGTTTTGAATCCAAGAAACAAGGCCAAAAAACACCGCATGCTAACCCATACAGAGCTATCTGATACACGGGGTTTCCCTTTTTTACAACATCTCTTGCTCATCGCAAGGAAGAGAGAAATGCCCCACGCCCTCTGTCGTTTCCGTATATTTGTGACTTCTCGCCATCACCCCAGCTGGCTCACCTGTGGCGGCGGTGCATTCGGTATCTGTGGCGTCTTTTGCGAGATTGGACTGCCTTGGAAAGCGGCAGGGTTGCCAGGTTTCTGACCGTGTTGTAAGCGAGCCGCGGACTCTTTCTTAAAGTCGACACCCGGGTAGGCTGCTTGCAAACGGCGGTACAGGTCTTTGATCGCTTTGTCTCTTTCTTCTCGATCAGCCGCAGGGTCAATTTTGGCATCAGATCCGTCGGGAACCATTGGCTGGGCTCGAGGGCGGAGAGACAGATTCAGTGGCGGCGCAGTCATAAAGGTGGGATAGGGCGGCCCCTTGGTTTCCGTTTTGCGATCGGCCTGTGCGGCCATGTACGAGAGGTTGGCTTGTAGGCGGCGCATACAGCTGTAGTAGGGACCGGTTAGTTTGATCGAGTCATTAGCCTTGCTTGCACAATCGACTTCACTTACTGCACGTAGTCTTGTTGGAATAAGGTCTCCTCCTCAGTTTGCTTCCTTTCCCCCGCATTGCCATTTGCAGCCGCTGCTTCCTTCTTGAGCTCCGTCTGTGTGTTTTGCAGAAGAATGACTTCGTATAGCAGCTCGTGGTTGATATCGAGCAGCAGCGCAAACCGCTCCTTTTCACGCGATTCCGAGGCTGGGCTTAGAGGAGGAGCGTTGGATGCTACACCTGCGTTGGGCCCCTGATTGCTGGGAAATGTCGGTGTCTGAGGAGTAATGATGGCTCCAGGCTGCTGCATTTGTTGCTGATGCTGTTGAGCATGTTGCTGCATTTGGCCACCTTGCTGTGGAGATCCATGAGGCATTTGGTGGGGGGAGAATTGAGGCTGTCCGGGCATCTGTCCAGCAGAGCTATTCTGCACGGCACTTGGGGGTCTTTGCGGGGTTCCGACCTGGCTCATGTTGTTCTGTTGCGAGTGTTGTGGCTGTATTTGCTGATTATGATGCTGCTGGAGCTGCTGGTGTTGGACATGCTGCTGCTGCGCCTGGGGGTTTTGGTGTTGTTGAAGCTGTTGGTGTTGGGGGTGCTGATGCTGAGCTTGTTGCTGGTGCTGCTGCTGCTGCTGCTGCTGCTGATGGTGTTGTTGTGGCTGCTGTTGCAGCTGCGCTTGCTGCTGCGCTTGATGCTGCGCCTGATGTTGTGCTTGATGCTGCGCTTGATGCTGCGCTTGATGTTGTGCTTGATGCTGCGCTTGCTGCTGCTGCGCTTGCTGCTGCTGCGCCTGCTGCTGTGCTTGTTGCTGTGCTTGTTGTTGCTGAAGATGTTGTTGCTGCTGCAGGCGTTGCTGCATTATTTGCTGAGCTTGCTGCGGCGTCATGCCTTGCTGATTCATGGGGAAGCCCTGCATGCCAGCCATCATGTATTGCTGTTGCGGGAAATTCTGCGGAACTTGCCCATACTGGGGAGCGAATTGTTGCTGAAACCCGGGCACTACTCAGAAGAGAGACACATTAGAATACACATGCGCAGCGTCAGCACAGACAGGATGGAAAGCTCACTTTGTCCATTGGCAGCCATATTAGGCATGGCAGGGTTCTGCATCATGCCTTGCGAGGCACCTGCCATCATCTGGGGATTCGCAGCGGGATTAAAGCCGGGCTGAGGCGCCATTCCAGCGAATTGTTGCGGATTGAACATCATCTGCTGCTGTTGCTGCTGGTTAGGCTGGGCCCCTGCCTGCTGGTTGTTGAACTGGGGCCCAGCATTGCCATAGCCAAATTGTCCTTGGAACATGGTTGATCCTGGCGCTGTATTGCAGTTTCGCGTCGAATAGAGGGCGAAAAGTATTTATCGAGCGCGACAAAAGAAACGAGTGAGGGTGACGTCGATCACTGCCCAAGGCTGTGACGCGTCGTGGCTGCAATTGGCGCAAGACGAGCAATTGACCGACTGTCAAAAGTAGAAACTGCAAACTCGATGATTTTTGGTGGAGTTTCTCGGACCAAAAGTATGGTCTACTTGACTTGCCGCGAGGCTGGAGTTGGATGCGGCGAGATGTCTTGTTGGTAGAGAGCGTCGAGGCGGCGCGGTGGACGGACGGAGGACTGAATAAATGGGGGGAAGGAAGTTTTGCGCCGGGCGCGCGTCAGTGTCGGCAGGATTACGAAAATAATCGTCGCACTGCTATCGACGATAAAAAGAAGGCGTCCAAAAGGTTGCGAGGTCCGGATATGGCTGCAGGATTTATTCTCGGCAATGCGCCCGCCGCCCTTGTATCGATGGTCGGCTGGTGGTGGTGTGTTGAGAGAGCAAAGGTCTGACTGGCGTTGGCAGGACCGGAACGCGGAGAAGCGTTTTACCGCCGCCTGCCGCCGCCAGTTGTCGCCGGCTCCTCAGCTCCTGTGCCCCTTAAGTTACCCTTGACCTCGGCAACGGCAACGGCAACGGCAACGGCATCGTCCTCGGCGTCAAGGACAAGAGTGCAGTCCTGAGAGGCACTGAGAGGACTGTTTAGAAGAGGTTGAAATAATCAGAGACCGTGAATATGAGGCTTTCTTAGCCAATTACTAATGAGGCGAGCGCAGCGACGACCCGGTGCAATTGTGGTTGCCCCACTGGTCAAAAAGTCACCGCATCTTCGGGTCTCTGTTTGCTTCCGTTACCGATCTTGGTATCAAGCCCATGAGACTCTTTTTACCCAAGTACACTCGGCAGTCTATCTGATCACGGCGATATATAGGTAGTAGCGTATTTCGAAGATCCCTTGATTGCTGACACAAATTCCTTGGCAACAATCTCCATGGTTCGTTCAGATGGATGCAGCATGTCGTACCTGATTGGAGGGAAAGAGTGTGAGTTGACTGGCCCTCAGTTCAGCAAAGTACTTCCAAACATACCAGAGAAAGCTTGCTTTGGGCCAAGTGGAACTTTCGCATTTGCCAGTGGCATCACAGGTCTTGAATGAAGACACGACGTTCTGCGGCGATGAAAGATATTGACCGGGATTGTTGTGAATGTCGTTGAAAATCGAATGAGTGTCAAAGACGGTGACGCTGGCTCCCGGCCAACGACGTTTCAGCAAGAGATGAAGTGGCGTCGTGTAGTCAAACAGCTCATTCACTGCCTGACTATACTGGAAAATCTTGTGCTGATATTCTGTCGTATTGTATTGAGACTTTGTCGGCCAGACCGGATTATCTCGTGCACCTCCATTGTCAAAGCTTGCGTACGTCGGCGTCTTTTCCAGTGGCACGGCTTTCATGATAACGAATCGACGACCCCCGGCCTTGTAAATGCGATCAAAGGATTGCCACACGCAACCAACAAAGTCATTGAGAACCGTCCCAGGTCTGTTGCGATCGTAAAGGAAGCCTTCTACGCCAAGATCATTGGTGCCAATCCACATGGCGTATACTGTGTTGTTTGCTTGTCGATTGGGGTAGAACGATGCAACGGCCAAATCTGCTTCGAATGCAGGAACCTCATACTCGAGAACAGTCGGTATCTGGCCAGGTATAATACGTGCTGGTTGTGTTGCTACCTTTTCCGAGCAGGTAGAGCCGGCCACTGCATAGTTGTAGTACCTAGCACCGGTCATGCTCGCCACCATTCTGCCCCAGGCTATGCCACCATCCGCTGTCCTGTTATTCGGTGGCATGAGTAGGCCTGCAGGCGGCACATGGCCGTACTCGGCTAGATAAATAGCCCTCGACTCATCCGTATAGCTGTCCCCAAAGGTGACAAGGTTGTCCATGCTCCAAATGCCCGAGGCAAGCGCCACACAGATGGAGGCATTCAACGCCGTCAACCTCGAAGCGCTGACCATATTAAAAAGAACAGATGGAATGCAAGTTGCCGAAAAGAGTGCAGCCAGGCAAACTCGACCGGACAAAGACCAGCTGTGCTCAAAAGTCGAAGCACTGAAGGCGTACCAAACTCGCGCGGAGCAAAAACATGTACAGGCTTCATTCAATATTATGCACAGATGTACATCTCTAACAAAATAGACACGAATGCATTTTTTACGAGTCGGCTGGAGGGTTGCATCATAGCCAGCTCATCGTACTCGCTTGGGCCCTAATTTGGTACCACCAAGAAAAGCACGGCTAGACTCCCCGAGCGGCGACTGAGCGCGTCTGAGCTCGGGATGGTGATTGGAGATGAGATAATCGAGGGCAAAAATATATTTGGCCCCGTTATTCTATAAAACAGGATGCGGTGATTTATTAGAGTCGCTGGATGCTAGTTTTCGCCATGCGCAGCTTTGCTTGGCAAATATGTCATGGTAGGATGAAATCGAACTGTATTAGACACGCGCGAGACTAGTGATGATTTCATTTGAGCTCTACATCATTCTGACCGGCCCCATCATGGTTTCCTAGGTGCCTTGGTAGCAACGATTTGTTTTCGTGTGTGCAGTCTGTATCGTCTCCGTCACCTACAGCATGTTTAGCATGCGCTCGCAACGATGCAACGATGACCGACGAGCCGGGAATGAAACGGAGACAACTTACCGTAAGCGAGTGGCTCATCTTCTGTCGCTGCCATATGAGCAACGCGAGACACTCCCTGATAGATGATTGCGACAAGCTGCGCCAAGGAAATTATGAGCGGCATAAACTGGCCTGGATCCCGGAGTGAGTGAACATTTGTAATGTTGTTCCATTTGAGAGTCATTTCGACAAAGGCAATGACACCTATGTTGATGGAAATCTCAAATGCGCTCTGAATGTCGACTTTCCAGTCTCGATCGTTCATGTCGCTGTTCTGATCGCCATTGTTCTGTTCCAAGGGCCCAACCCGGCCGCGCAGTCGCTGGTACCAGTATAAAAGGTACTGCACAGAGGCTACAGTGTATACTTGAATGGGACTACTATTAGCGGTGTTTGAAGCCAAGGCTGTGGAACTTGAGGGAAAAATCTCACCAAAAATATACATAATGGCCATCATTCCCGCAGCAATCGCCGTGAAAACTGCAAAGACCTTGTTCATTGTCCGGAACCAACCCCAGAGGCTCACCTTGGCAAAGAAGAAGGCCTTGTCGTCTGCGCAGGGCGAGCGCCCGAGAACATCCATGCCGTGCCACCAAAACCAGACGAATAGAGAAGAAAGGCCGCAAAACTCGACGGCAAAGATGACGCCCACCACAAAGCCCATCCGGCTCACGGCGCGACACACGCTGACCTGCGCCAGCAGCAGGGCCACCATGGGCGCGGCCTCGACGGCGAGAATCTGCTTGTGGACAATGAGCTTGATGAGGACGCTGCCGACGGCGAGGATGAAGAGGACGACGCTCTCGCCGAGGTAGTCGTCCTGGCGCAGCACTATGCTCAGCAAGCCCGAGATTTGCACCGCCAGCATCTGGATGTAGATGCCGATGCGGATGCCCAGGCCGTACAGGTCGGGCTGGCCCTCGACCGGGCACGAGAACTCGGCGCGTTCTGCGAGCGTCGTGAGCGTGTCGTTGAACATGGCTCAGGGTGATGTGGGATCCGCGCTCGGCAATCTAGAGAGGGGCAATCTTGGAGGAGAGGCAGGGGACACGGAAAAGAGTAGAAAGGATTGAGCTTGTGAAATGTCACCACTGTGAACGCTGGAAGGGGGTCAAAGAGGTGTTGTCTTTTAGTATTGGTGAGCGTATGCCTTCCGCATGACATTGGCGACGAGCTTCATTTTAGCACATTGACACTATCGACGGCCAAGTTCCGGGGGTTTTGGCAAGATCGAGAGGAAACAAGCTTTTGGGCCGCCTGAAGGAGAAGTGCGGCTGAGATCAGCACGCGAGATGCCAATGACGCAGCTTAAGCCTCCCCCCCCCCTGCAAAAGGCAACATGGCTGTTCTTGGCTGACTCCCAGGCTGACCAGAAGGCTGGTCTCAATGCAGCACACAAGTTACTCAATCTCATCTTCAACCACCAAGACCCTTGATTTCTGCCCTTTTGCCGTTGTACAGCCCACATCCCGACGAGATCGCTCGCGGTCCCGCAGGCAACACGGGCACGACCTTGACCCCCTTCATCGTATGCGAGTAGTTATCGCAATTGTTTCTGGCATTGGGACGCTAAGCAGACTATTGTACGCCACAGGGAAAGCTTGTAACCGCCATTGCCTTGTGGGAGGCAGGGCGGGACGTGCCGCTCCACCCCCCACCAACGGGTAAGAGCGAAAGCTGAGAGCTGTTAGTCTGGCGAGGCTGAAATACGCATAATAGTTGTTAATTGGCACATGGGCTGCCGCCGATGAAATATCACATGGCTCCCATCTGTGCCAACAGAAGGAGCGGCAAGTCTCGACAATATCTACCATCTCTGAATCCTGTTGCTTCCTCTTTTCCCTTTTCCCGCAGTTGGCATACCGTCATTGCTTGGGGCATTTTATAACAAAGTCCTGCCCGCAATTGCACCAGCATTACAGCCACCAAACGTGCATCCCGCCGTTCCCACCAAACCCCCCCATACCATACCATCTTCAGATCCCCCTCTCCGCCCCCGGGGAAAAGAGGGGGGTAAGAGCTTTCAACGACAATGCTCGCGATACGCCAAGACGGCTGCGGCTACGACGGCAACTCTGACCTCTACGGCGTGGGCGTGCGCGTCGGCCTCTACGCGCAGTGGGTAGCCATGCTGCTCTCGACCGTCTTTGAGCCGCGCAGCGAGGCCGGCCTGCGCACCACCAACCTCATCATCCAGCTCGCCGTCTTCATCGGCCTCTGCACCGAGAGCGTCGGCGCCACCACCACCAGCACCAGCGGCCTGCACCCGTCCGCCGCCGTCATCACCCAGTTCTTGCTCTGCGGCTCCCTCTCTAGCGTCACCGGCGACGGCGTCGGCCACCTGCGGTCCATATCCGGCGTCGCCCGGCTCTTCTTTTACACGGCCCTGTCTGCCTATGGCTGCTGGTTCTGGTTTGCTGGCATCGATGCCATGCGCCGCCGCCGAGATGGGGTCGCCGACGGGGCAGCGTCCGCGCCCGCACCCACCCTCGCGCCTTGCGCTTCCGAAGTGGCCTTTTTCGGCCGAACCTCCTTTGACGGTTGGTTCCGCGTCCTCGGCAAGGTCCTGTCCGTTCTGGGACTCGTCGTCTGCGTCGCGCTCGTCGCTTACTGGGTATACCTGCTCGTGACGCGCTTCCGGCCGGGCATTGGGCGCGGCCTCGCCGCCGCCAACGCGCACGGCAACAACAAGGGCCGTCCGCGCATCGAGCTCGCGCTGCTGGCGCTGTCGGCAGGCCTGCTGGTGCTGTCGGCCATGACGGTCGAGTACCTGATTCGCGTCAATGGCGTGCAAAAGGTTGGCCGCGCGGACCTGGACTCGGTCGGGCAGCTCATTCCTCTGATTGCCGGTTGCATGGGCGCCGCGCTCGTGGCTTGGCGGATTGTGATGCGTGGGCAGATTTTGAAGAAGCGATGCGTATTCCTGTTTGGTTTTCATTTATAGTTTTACAGTTTTGCGAGAGCATTTGGCGTGTAATGTGCCGCTCATTTCCGCCAGTTCCGCCATTCTGGACGTAGGCGGTTGTATTGGATATTCTGTTTTGTATAGAGCTAGCGTAGTATTAAATATAGATTTTTTTTTAAAACAATAAATTATTTTGCAACGGTAATTGCAGACCGTCGTGGTAACTAGGACTGCTAGGTAATATTTACCGCTGCTCGCCCGCCTGAGCTGTGACTCGCAAGCTCCGGCCCCACTTGCGCATCAGGAACGCCCCGCAGTGACAAAGCTCCTCCGGGTTCGGCGCCGCCAAAACCATAATTTACATCTTCTATTAACGCAACTACAGCAAGTATTGGCCAAGAGTCATTTCACTCTCACAACCAACGGCCTTTTTGACTATAAAGACAGTCCTAGTCCGGTGCCACTCGCTCATCTTTTTTTGAGATTTCGCAAATTGCAAGGCCAATTGACGTCGAGTGCTTGCGAGAGATACAAAAAAAAAAAAAAAAAAAAAAAAAACCCTGACTGACGGCTTGTGTGCCCCTCCCCCCTCCATCGTCACCATCACCATCACCCATCACCCTTCACCATGCC
Organism: Beauveria bassiana ARSEF 2860; assembly: GCF_000280675.1. NCBI lineage: Eukaryota > Fungi > Ascomycota > Sordariomycetes > Hypocreales > Cordycipitaceae > Beauveria > Beauveria bassiana. The sequence continues at coordinate 323,589 of NW_007930838.1, read as the reverse complement.
GGCCTTTAACCTCGCGACCTGCGCGCGACCCAACATTCTCGCCTTGGAGCCGTACCGCTGCGCCAGAGAGTACGTCAAATCCCCCCCCCCCGTTTTCCTGTACAGCACTTCTTCTACTCGCATCGCTGACACCTCATCCTCCTTCTCTCTTTCAGCGACTACAAGGACGACGGCACCAATATCCTCCTCGACGCCAACGAAAACGCCTTTGGCCCCTCCCTCACCCCCTCCGCCGCCTCTTCCGCCGCCGCCTCCTCCTCCTCCTCTGTCGACATTGACTGGCTCGGCCTCCACCGCTACCCCGACCCTCACCAGCGCTCCCTCAAGCAGCTCCTCTGCACGCTCCGCAACACCCACGCCCACACGCCCTCGACCCTGACCCCGGACCACCTCTTTGTCGGCGTCGGCTCCGACGAGGCCATTGACGCGCTCCTCCGCTGCTTCTGCGTGCCCGGCCGCGACCGCATCCTCGTCTGCCCGCCCACCTACGGCATGTACGCCGTCTCGGCCCAAGTCAACGACGTCGCCCTCGTTAAAGTTCCGCTTCTCCCCGCACCGTCTTTTTCCCTCGACGTCGCCGCCGTCACCGCCGCTCTTTCTGCACCTGGCAGCAGTGACACCATCAAGCTCGCGTACTTTTGCTCGCCCGGCAACCCGACCGGCGCGCTCCTCCGCAAAGCCGACATTGAGGCCATTCTCGCGCACCCGACCTGGAACGGCGTCGTCGTCGTGGACGAGGCCTACGTCGACTTTGCGCCCGACGACACCTCCCTCGCCGAGCTCGTCACCGAGCACCCCAACCTCGTCGTCATGCAGACCCTGTCCAAGGCGTTTGGCATGGCCGGCATCCGCCTCGGCGCCGCCTTTGCCAGCCCCGACGTCGCCCGCGTCCTCAACAGCCTCAAGGCGCCCTACAACATCTCTAGCCCGACTAGCGCCCTCGCCTCGGCCGCCCTCGGCCCCGACGGCCTCGCCGTCATGCGCGCCAACCGCGCTCGCATCGTCGCGCAGCGAGAGAGGCTCGTGCGCGAGCTGCCCGCCGTGCCGGGCGTCGGCAGGCTGCGCGGCGGCACCGAGAGCAACTTTTTGTTGTACGAGATGCTCAACGCCGCGGGCGAGCCGGACAATGACGTGGCGCACAAGGTTTACTCGGTTCTTGCCGAGAATGAGGGCGTCGTCGTACGCTTTCGTGGCAAGGAGCACGGCTGTCTGGGTTGTTTGCGTATTACTGTCGGCACAGAAGATGAAGTGACTCGTTTCCTGACTTCATTGAAAGACGTCTTGGCGAGAATTAGAGGCCAATGATCAAAGGCGACCATATATGATAGAATACGGCACGACATGGAAGCGCACTTATTACATCACTTTGATAGATGAAATGTAAATAAACTTTAAAATTATATTGCTGGCAGTTTATGCCACAATCATAATGCTTTTTGTTATGTCTATCCGAGAGTAGCCTGCAGCAGTGAGGCTTGCCATGTGTATTGGCCGTTCTAGTGCTGCCAAAAAATGATGGCAATGATACACGAAACTCCACCAAAAATGAAATAAAACAAGACCCCTGAACAAGTACACAACCATGGACTAAAACAAGAGCCAACCATGCGCCCAAAAAAGAAATCATGACTCATGAAAAAGAAATGCAAGACTGTTGATACTGCGCTCCCAAGATGGAGGCGTTCATGCCAACCAGTTTACCAGGGCCGAGCTCAAGGCAACAGCCACAGCAATGGAGATGTGATTGGCACAACTTGTCGTGGCAGCAGACTCGTCGGTAGAAGATGGCAATGTAGCTATACTATGTGTTAGACCAGAAGAAGGCAATCCCGTTCCGGGATGGGATTGATTGGGCATGGAAAGGAAGGTGGTGATGGACTGGTGTGACGGAGGCGAGGGGGCGAAGAATGATGACAAAGACCCAGGAGTGGAGGTAATAATACGCGCGATGGAGGAAGAGGGCTTGGAAGATGGCTTAGGGGTAGACGAAGGGTCGAGAGTGATGGTCATGTCGGTGGCAGTAGAAGACTCCGAGACGGTGCAAGACGGGCAAGATAGCGTCGATAGCAACTCACTATTTCCAGTGGTCGCGGTTCCGCTAGTCTCGATCGATCTCGGCGTCTCGGCTGGGCTAGGTGTAGTGATTTGTGTAATGACAGAGGTTGATGACTCGGAGCTAAAACTCCCAGAGTTGGGAAAGTGGGAGCCAAAACTTGAAGTGCTAGGAGTCTTTAAAGTTGATGAACTTGTAGACTCAGGCGCAGACAGGGTGGTGATTGGCATTGGAGTAGGGGTGGAAGTTTCAGACGTGACTGTCGAGGATGATGTGAATGATGTGAATAATGTGGATGGTGTGGAGGATGTGGCTGTGAGTGTAGGGGTTTCCGTCTTTGTGGAAGTGGGCGTCTTGGACGTACTATTTTCCGTCGGTGTTGCACTTGAATCCGTTCGGTTGGGATCAACGGCTTCAAAGGTGGCGTTGTAGTTTCGGACGATGCCGCTCGCCTGCATGGGAGGAGCAGCCGAATCGATGAGGAGGCCTTGGACGGCACCAAGAGCGTTCATCTGGGGGCCCAGATTCGTCTGGTTATCGTAGCCGCCGGTGGACCACTTCATGCCGCATTCGGTGTTGGACTTGCCGCCTTGACAAGATTGAGCAGCGGCCTTGGCTGTAGGGATGAGCCATTCGGCAACTTTGGAATGGAGCGAGGGTTGCAAAACGGCACTCTTCCACATAAGGTCGGCGAGGTAGCCTTTGAAGGTGCTCATGTCGGCATTGCCCTTGAAGCAGGAGTCGATGGGTTCGCAGGCACCCTCATACATGACATTTTTGCTGTCGCCGTCGTTAAAGAAGAACCAGCTAGAGCCACTGAGAAGCTTCTCGGCACGATCAGACCATTCCGACTTGCCAGTGTGGTTGGCCATGACAGCAGCCCCATAGAGGTATATACCACTCAGATATGTGTAGGAAGCTGGATTAGGCTTTGTGCACTGATCGCGAATGTCGACACCGTCAGAGATGCGATAAAGGTCGTGGTCAATCAGGTGCTTGTCCCAAGACCAGTTCCAGATCTTTTCTGCCCACTGAATGTATTGATCGTCGTTGGTGGCGCGGGCGAGACGGGCTGCGAGCTGGAAGAAGCCGCCATTGCTGATGGAGTTTTTGTAGTTGAGGCCGTTGGGATTGCTTTCAAGAATTTGCCAAAAGACACCGCCGTCGCAATGTTTGGTATCCCATTTGGACTCGAGCCATTTGAAGACATTTTTGCTAATGTCGAGCCACGAGGGTAGATCCTTTTTAGGCTGGGGAAAGTTGTTTTCGGCGGCGGACAGGACAGCGTTACCCCAGAAAAAGAGATCATCGTTGCCTTCTTCGTCGGCGTGCTCGGGAGGTAGATAGTTGTTTTCGGGACCAAGATTGGTCTTGGCTAGGAGAGCGTCGAGGACGACCTGGTTGTAGCTAGGGTCTTTGGTGACATGATAATAGTCAATCATCATGCCCCAGAGAGCACCAGCAACCCACCAGTAGTAAGGACGGTTGACATTGCCAATGCCTCTGGGCTCGGAGGTAGTGTTGCCCTGGTAGTAGGACATTGTGCCGTGGGCAATGGTGGCGGCGACGTTGCGGATAGACCCTGTTGGCGCATGTGTTAGTCCAAGTTGGCGATGGTGGTATCGAGGCAGACGTACTGGTGTCTTGAACATCGAGATCCTTGGGCTGCATGACGGCAGCGGAAGCCGAGCTCAGCAGCGATAGAACGGTGGTCAACTTCATTTTTGCGACAAGATACGACGTGCGCGGCGTGAGCGAAGGTGTTGCAGACAGTGTATGTAGGCAGCTCGGCTCGGTATGCACGAGAATTCAACACTGCGCACGCAGACTCCAGTTGAAGGAGGGAGCAAGGCAGAAAAGATGGCTCAGGACGTGAGTAATATGTAGAGACCGGGTCAAAGAAAATCGAGTGCCACAACGCAACAGGCACGATGAGACCAATGGGGAGAGGGTAGTAATAGGCGCCGGCTGAAGCAGGGGGAGGAGCACCAGCGGCAAGCCAAGCACAAGAGGCCAAGCACGATAGTATGAACAGAAGAGGAATATGGACAAGCAAACACACAATTCGACCCAAACAAGAAGAACAGAATGCAGGTAAACAGCAGAAAGCAAGCCCCTTATAATAGAAGCCAAAAAGAAATGTCAGACGCAGAGACACAAAGAAATATTATTGACAAACTAGAATAATGGATGGCAGGAAGCCGAAGGCTGGTGATTGTGAGACCCCCGCCTGCAAGGCTTGAGTGGAGGATGGACGGCGTGATGTATCCAAACGGGCGGCAGGGTTGTGCTCGGTTTGGATTGTGATTCGAGAAGAGTAAACTAAAGAATTATCAAATAAAAGCCTGGAGCTGTTTGATGCAGAAACAATGAGAACCAGTCGTTTGGAGCAAGTCGGGAGAGAAGAATGGAAGTGGAAGGGTGGAAACAGGACTGATGGGCGGTTAGAGAAAGAACGTGAAAGGACGTGTCAGGCGTACCTACCGTGTTGGACAAGCCGTTGCGTGTCAACGTGTGTGCGCTTGGGATAAGAAAGTGGGTATGTGCCTGTTTTGTTTTCATCGCATTTGTTTTTTATTTCAACTGTGCAACTTTTTTTTCCCGTTTTGGCACGACTGTGTCGCCCTTGCCCGAGTCTATTGACTGGGTTCGAGACGGGGAAGCTTGGCTGGGATTGGCCGAGTCGTTTGCATGGATGAGGAGAAGCGACACGCCCAGACGGTCATACCCGGTGAATACGAAAGAAATGGGGCACCAAAGGGCTTGACAGCTGAAGCTGGGTAAATACGGGATCTGGCAGAAGGAAACATACAAGAACAAGTCTGACGGATGAGGGTTGTTGGTGTGGTGTGGTTGTGGTTGCCTTGAAACGATTTGGTGCACGTTGTGATGAAGCAAGCAACACCCCCGGTATGCCAAACGTTTAGGCTCTGGTCGCCAATTCGACACCATCTGGCCATCGAGGACCACTCATGTAAGCCCTATAGGCGGACCCATGTTTTGATACGAGGCAGCGGCTGGTGGCCAAGCAGCCTGTAGGCTGTCAGAGCCGTGTCTGGCTCGGCTCGGGATGGGCCAGTGCCGGGGCGGTGGACACATCAAAATGCCAGGGCTGCCTTGCCTGGGGTTGCTTGGGGTCATGAGTAATCAACATGCATTCACGACCTATCCGTCTTCTGCCATGCTGTGCTAAAAGCAAAGCGTGCTTCTGTGACGTGCATCACCAGCGTAGCAGTTGACTTGTCTGGGCAAAAAACATATGCATACCAGCCCGTGTGTTTTCAGTCGACTCCTCCTAGTGGCATTGGACACCGCCCGATTGTTCCTAGATCTTCCACGCCCTTGTTCATAATACATGGTTCGTCAATCATAATGGCGGGAGAACAATGCCATCCACTGTATCATCAATGGAATTTTTGGCAGGTAAATCGTTTGCTGGCAGCTCTCACTTGTTTGGTGCCACAACGGGTTGTTTTGTCGCAGGCGGCATCATTCGCAGCCAACGGACACGTTCTGGCGGCCGAGCTAAAAAGATGCAGACATACGGATACTTGGCAAGTCTCTCTTTTACCAATTTTGCCAGTCAAGGGGTGGACAAAAAAACATGGCGGGTATACACTGATTTTCGCCCACGATTAGCGGTGGCTGTAGGTAGACTACCGCCATGTTTTTTGTCCACCGAGTGCCAGTCAACCAGTCAACCAGGTCAGGGAGGGCGTCATCAAGAGAACCTCGCCAGCGCTAATCCGTACTGACATAAACATATTAGGCCTAGACTGGGCGCCAAATCGCTGCCCTCTGGCAGCCCGTGGCAGCTCGTAACCCCGCCCGTCGCCCGCTTCTTACAGGGGCCTATGCACTAAAAATACAGTGGTTCCCTGCTAGCCCAGCCGCTGATGAGCTTGTCTCAGCATGGGGTACTCTTCGCTCAAACCAAATCAAAAAGTATCAAAAGGCCGGGAATCTAAAACAAGATGCTTGCTCCCGGCTCTTGCTCAGCTTGCCATGCGCGCAATTTCTTTTTTCAGCATTCGTCTCAAAAGAAATACCTTTGGGCTGCAACAAAGAGGCATAATCCCCCCGGTCGTGCCAAGCAGCAGCTGAGACAAACGCAAAAACAATCAGAGGGGCACCCGTCTTGAAACACGACAGATTGAACCAGTTTGACAGGGGTCTCGATATCGGGCCATCTGATCGTGTCACCAACCATTTGCTGCTGCTGCTGCTGCTGATCCATCCCTGACGATTTCTCTATCTTCCTTTCGTCTTGACCAACCTCTGAATATCCATTCTCCGACCAAGCTATTTTGGTCTATTCGTACTAAACCTCATCGTCCTGTAATGACATAAATGGCCGTTTTGCAAGCCCCGTACAGAGTATTCGTACACGTATCCCTTTCATGCTTTCCCGTTCGGCCTAGCCAAAGAGCCAGCCGATACAAGTATGTATAGCCCAAAGAGTACAGAATCGCTGGTCTCATCATGGTCCCCGGCCTAACCCGGGCAAGAACATGTCGTACACCTTTGTCTCTCTCTGTGCAGGCCGGCCGGGTTGTGGCCGAACAGCCTCGATGTGAGCCACCTCGGCCTGTGGCTGTGGCTGCACTGTGCATGGAATCTGCAATCACAAGCTGCACATCGGCGGGCGGTATGCAGTCTTCGGTTCGAGGCACAGAATAATATTGCCTGTCTGCACCCGTATTACATGGCCCAGCCTCATTGATTCTTCCATACAACCCACCTTTGCTTCCCAGCCTCTTGGTGAGAATGAAGAAGCATGCCCAGTCTACAAGTAGACCAACAGCACCCCTGAAGAGTTCAATCGCATTACCTCGAGAATGATGTGAGAGCAGTAGCTAAATTAGAAACTAGACGCACTAACTAGATTCATAAGAAGTATAGGTTTTCGATTTGTCCTTGTTTATAGAAATCTACAATTCAGCTGATGGCGGTGGTCGTGGACCGGAGATGTGCTTTTCCCACCCCCTAGCCTCGAACTTTGCCTCTGACCTTTTTTTTTTTTTTTCTTTTTTCCTCTTTTACCTATTGTCTTGAAAGCTCTTCGCGGCCCATCATGGTAAACGATTACGTTTCGTGCTTTTTTCACCAACAAGAGCTCGTCGAGACGGCGGCACAGCCATCCATCCTTGAAACTCCGCTACCATCATGTCTCATTCTTTTCTTCATTTCTTCTCTCTTGCAGCCCTCACTGCCCAAGCCATACTAGGGATGCTTGAGGGGCTTGACGGATACTATCATCCGTATATCCATTCTCTCCCAACCGCTCATGCGCCTCGGGGGGGCTGGGCATGATGTTCCCATGTCCTGTACGCACAGCAGCAACTGCCATGCAATGTCTGCAGCCTGTTCGTGGCCTCTGAAGACGCAAGATGTAATAAACATAACCTGCACACCCCCTCTCCTGTATAAAACGCCACATTCGACTTCCTTGAATGGTTCCCCGCGCGGACCGATGTAACTTGTTCTGCCATAATTGTCAACCTGTTTCTCTCCTTCTTTCCCCACTGCCATACTTCTGGCCTTTGACAATTCGAATCCATCAGCTCCGTCGATTTCAGATGTCGTATTCATGACCTGACCTACATCCGCCAAAAAAAAAACCCACCATTCACCCATTCGCGGCGAGCGATTTTGGGCCACCTCGTGTTCGCTTGCTTCCTGATAGAACCGCCTACAGCAGCCCTATGTCGTTCATCACCCCATCTTTGACCTTTTTACGTTGTTCTGTCAGATAAAGGAGGGGTTGCTAAAAAGAGAATGACCAAGATGGAGTTTAGTACGCTGAAAAAGGAAGATGCCCAACTTGCGCGCCTCTTGAAGTTGTGTGCTGTGGCTTGTCCATGGTAGAACCACTGCCATCCGAGCGCCAAACTACAGTCTAAAATCTTGCAGAGCCCTCATTCCCGCCATGACTGAATATAGAAGTACCAATTCTTTAACCTTTATCGACAATACCCAACGGCGCACGTCCGAGCCGTGAAGAGAGAAGAAAGCACCGCCTCTTTTTAGCCCCTTGGGGCCCATCATCGTATTCACTGACTCTGGACTTACAAGACCGGATGACATCTGCTCACCGAAATAGCTTTTTCTCCCCCCATCTTCCTTCCAAAATGGATCACTGCACGAGTTATTCGGGCCAAAAAACAAAGCGGAAAAAGATATACGTTCTACGAGGTGACAGTAGCCGCTGGGTAGCCGTGTAGCTATCTATTCTTGTCGGCGTCCTGCCAGCCTTGCATATACGTGCGCTCACCGATCAACCCATTTACGCCATCACCTACTGGAGGTTGACTTGTGTGAAAACTACCAGCCACAAGTGAGTGGCTTGCCAACACACCCCCATCACTAATTACTGAGACTGAAACGTTGATGAGATGTCTTCCTGCATTACTATTGCCGACAAAGACATGTCTCCCCGAATCTGCAAAATAAAAGAACCAAAGTGCATTGAAAGCAGTTCTCCGACTGCTGCATGAACCGAGAGAAACGAGCCAAACTCCATGCCATGAATATCACAATACAAAAGCCAAACTCCAAAATGCCGCCATCAGCATTGCCAAAAGAAAAAAAAACGCCTGTGCATCCATGCTATCAGGTTGCACTGATTTGTATCGGGGGTATAAACTTTCTGGCCAATGGGACTTGTGCCCACGCCAGGTCCTGCCAAATGCTCGCCCGCCCTTCGATGGCAAGCCCATCCTTGCCCTCCCTTTTCCAATTCGAACTCGCCTGCGTATTGATACCAGACTGTTGCTTGCGGCGCTTGTGCGTGCGCCACGACGCTTAGAGAAGAAGGCCGGCAAAAATTGTGCTCGCGGCGACGACAATGGCTGCCCAAAGTTGCAAAGCTTGCGTACTGGCAGCGTTTCCCGGAGTATCGGACGGCACAAACAATAGCCCTGTATTCTCAGTCGGCGCCACCGTGACATCAGCTGAATCGCCATCTTCGCCAGTCGGTTTGGGGAGAGCAGCCATCGTCAAGACGCCCCATTGAACATCGGTGCCGGTCAAGGTCGAGCTCCAGGAAATTTCAGTAGGACCCGTGACGTGGCCGTTTTTGTAGCCCGACTTGTAGCTCGAATAGCCGGAGCATGTCGCCGCAGTTCGTCCGTCGAGATCGCATGCGATGTCGGCAATGCTAGAAATACTCTTTGTTAGCCATGTTTTGCGGCACCGGGAATTGCGCAAAGCTCGGGAGCCGTCGTACAAAGTGGACGTATATGTGCCGTGGAATTCGACCGTCTTGGGGCCTTCGACAATAATGAATGGAAATTCTAGGGCGAGATTGCAACCTTTCGCTGGCTCTTTGCAGCAGAATATCGTATATGTTGTGCAATTTTTGACGTCGTCCTGGGGTCGCCATGGTTAGGAAGGGGTTACGCCGACACGCCACTCGAGGGAAAGTCGACATACAGATGATAGAATGCTGCCTCGGAGAGCAGACCAAGCCGAGCCGCGATAGTAGGGCAGAAAGATGGGCGCGGTTGTGATTGGCCCGGTGGGGGTAGCTTCCTGTGTGGTTTGTGAGACGGCAGACAGCGCAGGAGTGATGGCCGGAGCTGCTGTTGGGATCGTGGTGATTGTAGTCGATGAAATACTGCTGCTGCTGCCGCTCGGTACCGTTGACGCGCCGCATAGCACAGCGAAACTGACGAAGATGGCGGCCACGGCGCTGCGTCGCACAGTGGCCATGATCGGCAAACTGGCGAGATCCTCGGGCGCGCGAGGCTAGAGGGTGCGAAACTTGTTTTCGCAGCGGCGTGTCGATCACAGAGGGTCAATCGTAGCGGGCGGGGAGGGCAGTTGAGCCGGCGTGTAAATGAAGCTCCGAAGCGTGCGCGGTAGCCAGATCGCGCGACTCGTAATGAACGAAAAGAAAGAAAAAAGAAGTGCTACGATCAAGAGAAGGAGAAAAAAAGCCCGTGACACGAAGGGGGGAAGGAGTCACCTTGCAATAAAAAAAAAGATAGAACCCAAGGCAGGGCGACGATACGCCGATGACCTTCTTGTTCCTTTCCTTTCCCTTTGCTTGCACTCTTATTATTTTTTTTTTCTGGGCAAAGTCTTGGAGCTCTTGGCAAATTGGGTCTAGCAGTGGTGCCGCCTTTGGTGCGAGCTTTGTGCGAAATTAGTAGTGGCTCCCCTGCACTGCGACCGACGTGGTGGGTTGGCCACGGGTTCCCCGGTGCAGGTAAGGAACAAGGCAAGCACTTTGTGCACGCGGGCTGCCGTGTAACCTGAGAAGAAAGATATATTGCCCAGTTAATGGACGGCCTCCTCTTCTAAGATGACACCCTTTTTTTTTTTTTTTCTGAAACTCGATGGGATTGAGGGCAATGTTTGAATTGGCGGTGTATTTTGACATGTCTTGGTGGTCGTCTTGGCTGTCTTGCCACGGCAAAAGTGGCAGCACCTAGCGAAATGCAATGGGTTTCGCAAGACTCGTGTAGCCCGATATAAGCGGTCCTACTACCTAGTGCCTAGATACTCGATATATTGGGAGCGCTATCAGGGTCTGAGGGCGAGTTCCGCCAAGCCTGTTGACGTACGAATGTAGAGCTGTAACGTGTCAAGTATTTCCAGTCTCATGCCCTGGGAATTACAAGGCTGGGGTGCCGTAACTATTGCTGGCGAGCCCAGACGTGTAGGCGTGGTAGCTGACGTTTTGCTGGGCCAGTGTCGCAAGGTATAGTATGAAACGTATAGGATAAAAGCCAAGGTATGCTGTGCTTGCGACAAAACACCAGATCGGCATCTTTTGATAAATTGCAAATCCGTGCTGTTTTTATGTTTCCATATATTTTAATTAATCCCAGCTCCCCCAAGCCAAGGCCAATAGCGAGCCGTTTGCTCATCTCATCTGCCAGCTGCCAGCTGCCAGCTGCCAGACTAATACCAGCTGCGATGCAGTAATGCAGCAAACAACCAGTGTGCCAAGCCCCAGCTAGCAAAGCACGCGGACCGCCCTCGGAAAGGACGCGCCGCCGCTTTACCGCCCCGGCCGAATCACCGTCGCCGCCAAGCCTCTTACTCGGCTGCCAAGCTCGCAAAGACTCCTCCAAGAAGTGCCCACGGGCCCGGCCAAGCCGTCCTGAGTAAATTAGTGCTTGTAATCGACACAACGGCTGTGCATCCCCAAGCTTGGCTTCTTGGCCGCACAGCCGTGTTGCATTTTCAGCTTCCTTTTCCCCTCGGTTTCTGACTGCGTGCGACATTGTCATGCACAAATGTGAGCGGTGCGACCTCGACTTGTCGTCTCCTTGCAACTCTAGCCTTGGTATCAATGATTCTTACTTCGGCAACTGTTCCGGTCCTCTTATGCGCCACCGCGGCTTTATTCATACGCCAAATCGATGAATCAGACAAACATAACTGTTTCCCGCTGTGAATGTAGAATCTCCGCGAGCAGTGTCGAGCCTCCCAACGCAGAAAAAGCAACCCAGAAAACCAAAATAGATGTCAGAATTACGAATCCTCGCACCCCAGACGGCCACCGGAATTTGGAGAAATAAAAGGCATCTTGAATCAGGAACAACACAGCATGGGTATAGCTACCGTCAAGTTATTCAACAGCTCGTCGATCCTCTTTACAACAATTGACTGATAGGACCGGCTCCAATTCTTTCAACGTTGCGCTTGGTGGCGCCCTGCTGCAGCCACCTGTCAGTGTGTCGCTTGGCGCGCTTTAGACTGTACCTAGCTGGACAGGTAATGCGTCGACTCTGGCATGCATGTGATGGCGGCCACCGTTCCGTTAGTGCATTGCCGTGTTGCTGAGCGTGGCTGTGACTGTAGTTGTGTGACCGTAGTCGTGAACATGCTCGCTTTACTCTTCCACTGCATGTTGGGTGTTGATGCTGGTGCTGGGTTTATCCTTTGAGGCGTATCACATGTTCATTAATCAAATCTCACACAATACTTGTCACAGTATTTATCCAGCATAGCCTTGGAAAGCAGCCTCTGTTGCCAATGTCTCGATTCTGGCTCGAGATCTGTCGACATTGTACTACCCCGCACCAGTACGGTCGGTTGCGATTTGATTTGTCAACATTTGACTACTTTAATTCCGACTATCATATCTACACGTCAAATAACGTTTCCGAACAAATAATTTGGTCAATAGGACTGCGCGTTAGCCTGCGCCTCGGCTTTCCCAGAACCGACCCCACCAGATATTCCAGTCCTTCCCAAGTCAACATGCCAAAAAGATAAAGACTTGAACTCGGGTGCATTTAGTCTGTATTGGCACTATTGTGGCGTACAAAAGATGAACTCGCTGTACTTTCTAGTAACAATAACTCATCTAGCTAAGATCCGGAAGTCGACAACTATTCCCCAGCATTACAACTTCAGAGCCCCCACTTGCTGCGTGATCTGCTGTCTTATAATTACAACGTACTTGCGATAATCTCTTTTCTGTATCTATCAACAGCGATATTTCATAAACCCGCCATACCAAAAATGCGCTTCCAATGATGATGCTATTCTAAATCTATCTCTGCCCGTGTCCAGCCGATTCTTGTACATTACGCCCATTCACCCACTTTAGTCCCGCAGCGCCGCAAACTTGGATGCCCTTCGCAGCCGCGCGCCGTACTTGTAAAATATGAATGGAATCGGCAACGCTGCGCACGCTATCCCGCCCAGCAGACTGACGGCCGGCCCGACGCCCATGGTTGAGAACATGGGTCTCGCCGCCAGCGGCAGTCCGCACGCGAGGAGCGAACGAAGAAAGGTGTTGGCGGCCAAGGCGCTGGCAGCATACATGCCGTACGTGTCGACAAGAAAGTTGAGGCACTGCTGGAAGACAATATTGAAGCCCGCACCGACAAATGCTTTGCAATCAATGGTTAGATGCTTTTTTTTTTTTTCAATCAATCAGAGCGAGCAGGGCGACTTTGAACATACCTAGCGCGATGGTGGGGAGTATCCAATGGAATTTTGGCACAGCCGTCCATGCAAACCAAAACATGCCAATGACGAGAAGCACAATGCCGATGACGATGGGTGGTAGTCGCGCTTCGGGAACGGGCTTGTTGTTGTTCTTGGCCATGGCCTTGGCGTAGAGCGGCTGGTTGGCGAGGTTGACAAAGACGGCGCACAAGACGCCGATGAATATGCTGAGGTACGGAAGCGTGGAGACGACGGGGCTCCAATGGCGTCCTTCCAGGTACACGATGGGGATGACTTCGAGGAACATGTATATGAGGGCGAATACAAAGGATGCATAGATGGCCATGCATGTGACGGCTGGTTCTGTGACGAGCATGCTGAAGATGGCTGTTAGGGACGATTTGTTTCGATTGTCGGCACATGCGACTTACTTGAGCGGTCTGACAATGTATTTGGTCACAATATTGCCCATGTTCATCTTTTCTTCTTCGTGTGGGTGCCACCATCGGTCATCGCCCGTCTCCTTGCGCAAGCGCACAGCTTTGCGCCGTAGCAGGACCGGGCCGTACGTTTCCGGCAAGAAAAAGATGCAAATGACGACCACGGCAAACGAGATGATGGCTTGCATATACTCTGTCCCTGCGGCTAGTTAGCCAACCCACGTCCACTGAATAGGGGTCCCAGAATCGGACTCACATCGCCACCCCAATTTTGGATTGACCAGCAGCGCGGACCCAATCAGCGGCGCCAGCGTCGGCCCTCCGACGACACAGACGGCAAAAAAAGTCATGGCGATGCCTCTGGTCTTGGGCCCGTAAAAGTCGCCCATGGCCGCAGAGACATTACTCTGCGGCGCGGAGCCAAACACGGCGGCGAGGAAGCGGGTGATGAAGATGCTCGCGGCGTTTGTACTCGTGGCGGTGCCGATGCTAAACAGCGCGAGGCCAAAGACGGGCGGCAGCATGGACCACCGGCGTCCAAAGACTTCGCTCACGGGAGCCCATAGTAGCGGGCCAACGGCGAAGCCTATTTTGAAAAAAGATTAAAAAAAAATTGGTCAGTCATCATCATGCGGACATTATAATCTCGTCCGAGGCAATGCTCACCGAGGACGTAAAGAGACAGCACCAGAGTCGCAACCTCTGTGCTTGTGTTTGTGTATCGTGCAATGACGGGTTCGGCTGGGGCGATTATCGACGTGCCCAGGGAGCCCACCAGCGCCAAGAGCGACATCTGGATTAGAATCGACACCTTTTTGGCGGAACCAAAGTTGTGTGGGTTCTCGGGGTCGCCGGGCTCGAATCGAGCCTGAAATGCCTTTCTGTCATTGTCTGCGGCCGTGTCTGGCTGAGAAGAATCGTTTTGATCTGGAATCTCGACGTCTTTTCCCACTGGCAAAGCTTCCTTTGACGCGAGCCGGGCCTCACCGGCCCTTTGCGCAATGTCTTGCGTCGGCGAACTTGATACCTTTTCCGCCTCGGCCATTTTCGTTCCGGATGTAGTGGAGTCGTCGGTATCCTGTTGAATGTTCAACAATCCTTCTTCAACTGTGCAAAATGCGTACTTTGCATCATGAGAAAACTCGAGTTTGGTGGATTGGATTGGACTGCGAAAGCCGGAAACAAAAAAAAGATCGAAAAAAATATAAGTTCATCTCCGCAGCTTCGGCCAATGCCTTTTTTTATTTAGGTAGGGGCAGCATCGGCGCAGGGCACTAGTGGCGGCTGGTGGGGATGGAATCCAGAAGCCGAAGAGCGAGCCGTGAGAACCCTTGCGGGTATTCGATAGTAATAAGTAGCCTAATGGCAGCAATTGCGGGTTGCATTATTAAGAAAGTCGTACGTGCCAGATGCGGAAGCCAGTCGTGGCAGTTGCTGTACTGCCTGTAGGCATAGCCTTACCAACAGTATTAGAAGAAGCCGTTGAAGCCTCAACGTGCAGTACTTTAGTTATGACATATCGGTAGTTGGCAGGCCGAGCTAATCCCCGAGAGCTGGGCTAGGTGGAATTGGAGATTCTTGTCGGGAATGACGGCACGCCATCGTGAACATGCTAGCCAATGAAACAAGAGTCAGATCATCAAAGTAGAGACTGGCTGTGGTGATTCTGGTCAAGTGATGGACATGACTCGAATCTGTCGTCTGCAGGCAGGTCTGAGCAGGTTATTAGTAGGCCTGTCAAGTAAGTTCCAGGCGGAAACGGAAAGAAGCCGCCTAGTTCCGGTCTGGCACTGTAACGCTCGGCCCGGTCCCGGCGCCGAAAGTTTAGTGGTGATGTGGTGCTTGATAGAAACCCCATTTGACAGATATTGTAAAAGAGACGGGCATTGGCCTGTTGATGAATGCGCGGGCGGGTCCTGATGGTATTGTTATTATAACTTTAAATGATTTCCGCGATCCATCTTCTTTGTCTTTCTTAATTCCACGGCTGGCAGGCACGGCAATTAAGGGCTGACAATGTAAGACACATTATCAAAGTGGGTTTCCAACTTCCAAATAACACCTCTCTCTCTCCTCAAGTCTAGCCATTTTTCTCATCATTCTCATTCTCCTCACTTTCGGCCTCTTTTTGGCTGCCCTTCACGCGGGTCGTGGAAGTCAAATGGTCCCAGATCATGAATCTTCCTCTGACTCGATGAGCCTTTGGGCTTCCACTTGCACAAGACAAGACTAGTTTTGCGACCGTCTGAGCCCAGTCGTCACATTTTGCGAATATCGGACACTCCAACCAAAAAAAAAACCCCCCCGCCGCAGAGAACATGCCGCACAAAATCATCAATTGTCGGGAACAAGATAACTCACCTGGTCGCTTATTCCCTGCCAGTGGCTTTTTCCAAAGTAATTAATCGGGCGCCGTGGCGTTCTCTCTCCCACCAACGGTAGCGCGGTCCTTTTTGAATCTAGACTCTGGCCAGCAATCTTTTTTTGGTGTTCTGCTTTCTGTG
>NW_007930838.1:180407-307578 GCF_000280675.1 Beauveria bassiana ARSEF 2860 | reverse complement strand
CTTTCTGTCCGCCCCCCCCCCCCCCCCCCCCCCCCACACCGTTGCGCGTGGCTTTGAGTCAACAGGGCAGTGTTGAGGACTCGTATTCATCCGTCGGCCAACGCTCCCTTTGTTTCAATCCCTTTTTTTTTTTCAGTTCTGCCATCGTCACGCGACCACACTCTCAACCTCACAAATCGCCCGCCGAAATGCATCGTTTTGTCCACTTCCTCGCCGTGGCCGTCGCTGCCGCCACATTCGCCGCAGCAGCTGGAAGCGACCCCATCGTCACGAGCCTCTTCCTGCCCAACCACGATACCAACTCATTCGTCGCCACCGTCCTCAACGTTGCCGCTTCGGCCACGACGTTTGCATATACGTGCGCGAGCAATGTCAGCCCCGACGACTGCGACTTGGTGACGCACGGCACCGTTGTGCAAGGCCCGTCGACTTGGCAGATGTCGCTGTCGATGAGCGACGACAAGGACGGCATATAGTAAGATGACCAACCCACCGCACCACCTTGGCCGCCAAGCGAACAAGTACTTGTTCTTGTTCTGCTGCGGTCGCTCTGCTCATGGTTGAGAACTTGGACTCTTGGCTAACGCGGGACGGATTTTTTCTACAGCGCATTCACTGCTACCTGTTCTCTCACCTCGTCCAAGGACGTTGCCAGCTGCTCAGTCTCCGAGACCGAATCCAACAGCGAAACGCAGACTTCGTACCAAACGACCGGCCAGACGACGGGGTATATTTCCGACATGCAGCCCGTGACTCTCATCTCTGGCCTCGACAAGCTCACCGACGGCGCCGTGCCAACCGCCAGCACGGCCTCGTCCGCCTCGCCCGGCGCCAGCAGCCCCGGCGCCCAGCCCACCGGCGGCGCGTCGCAGTCGTCTTCCTCGGGTGCCTCTTCATCCGCAGGGGCCTCGTCCTCCGGAACCACCTCCTCCGCGAGTGGCTCCAATACGGCGACGCCCAATGCTGCACCTGCGGCCACCCAACAAGCTCTCCTGGCTGGTGTTGCCGCCGTTGTCGGTGCTCTTGCGCTCTAAGATCCTTTCTTGTTGTTATTCACATGATGGAATTACCAGCATAGCCGGCCGGGTTGCAGTTTCTTTGTCTATATGCCAAAAAATAATAGTAATCATATTAATCTCGAACATTCGAGTTTCTGCGCATTTTACTGCATTTACGAGACTCTATCCTCTCGTCCGTCTAGCCAGCTACTACAATTGACGCATCGCAGAGCCTAACATATTCAGTGACGATAATTTCAGTAGAAGAAGAGATTCCAAAGTACCTTTTCGTTGATTCGTTTGCGGCAGTATCGGCACTTTGTCGTGTATTTAATGATGGGGTCATGCGAGACCATGGTATAAATATGAGCCACACCATACAGACACAGCCCAACCATGGTAAATGAGACGAGTTGATAGATGAATGAGCTGCAATTTCGGGGTTAATATCAAAACAAAAGGCCCACCTGGACAGGCATCCTCGAATGCAAGCAAGCATGTACACACCCGTACGCCATCACAACGGCACCATCGTCGAGCGCTTGCTGCACAGTACTGTATTGTGCAGTCGAATTCGATCTGTCGCCCCGACGCAAGACTGCAAATTTCTCTTCAATATTCTTATTGAGCGGGAAGATGATAGCAATCGGCGGCATCAAGATGGCGCTGACAAACGACTTGACAAGGTCTGTAAAAGCCGCCGCGACACTGCAAAAAAACAAGATCAGCAAAGGCGTTTTTGAGCAGCGCGTACGAGGGCTGGGGGGCACTTTTGAAGGGCTTCGACACCTCCCTCCACTGCTGCTCACATTAAACCAAAGGCAATCTCGAGAATGTTGCCCTGAAAGGCAAAGTCGACAAAGCCGTGGAAGAAGCGCTGAGCCGTTTCCTGGCCGCGATGCAGGAGCGAGTCGGACTCGCTGTGCAGGTGCTCTAGATCTTGGGACGGCATGCCGGCGACGATTTTGCAAATGTAGCTTGAAGAGAGCCTTTTGATTCTATATCTCGTATTCTCCCTCTGAGACGGAGAGTTGTTGCTTGATGCGGTGCAGCGTGTGTTCCCCCCCCCGCACCAGGTAGCCCTGAAATGGTGGCTGATTCGATCAACTCCAGTCAAGGCAGCCAAGAAGCCAGTTTCCTGGCGCATCGCTCGGCTGTTGGCAAGGCGCTGATGACATTTACGGCACAACTCTGCTACGTGGATTAAATAATGAAAACCTCGAAGATACAAAGGTTGATACAAGGAAACCATGTCTCATCATTCCATGGCACGCTTGAGTAATGACGCAATCTAATGTGTTGGCCGTCCACGTGAAGCCCCATGAAGAGGCGCACCACAACGCAGCAGCAGCCTTGGCTTGGATCGGCATCCTTCTCAAATATTCTTATATAATTCTGCGCAAAGCAATCATCTCTTGGGTTCTTAATATCTATACTTGCTAAAACGTGAAGAAAACAAATAAGTCAAATGCTGTCCAATTATGTCACACAAAGGGCAACGATTCCAGTTCTGTACAGGTCAAAACACAACAAGTTACCCAAAATATCACAACCAAAAGAAGGTGAAAATGAACAAATAGTAATTCACAACCAGCTTCCCACCACCGCTTGGCCTTTGAGCCCAAACGGTCTCATATCGTACCTGCAATACCACGTTTGAAAAAAAAAAAACCAGTCGCCATGTGCCTGCCACCTTGCCGATTGTTATTTTTGTGTGCTCGCGTCAAAGAAAACACCTGTCTGCTTCCCTCAATAGACCAAAAGAGAAGCCCAAAAAGGCATCTCACATGTTTGAATCCGAGGAGGCGCCGGTGAAGAAAAGAGAAAAGAAACACGGAAAAAGCAGAATCCCGACCCTTTCCCCGAAAAAAGTAACCATAAAGGTAGGGCCGAACCGTAGGGGACGCCAACAACAAAGAAAAAAGAATCAATAATCTAGTAACAATGGGTATGTTTCGTGGATGAACCGGGACAATAATGCGTAGAGAAAATCAGAAAATCAAAGAGCACGCAAACAAACAAAAACACCACCTTTCCTGACGACATAAAATGTACAAAATATCCTGACCTATGTTCCCCGTAGCTCACTGCGCGATGCTTTCTGGACTCATCATTCCCGTTGTATCATCCTTGTCCGTCGCGCTCTGCATGCTGTCGGCGCGTTCCATGGCAGGCGCCAACGCCATGACGGCCGGATTGGGCGGCACCACGGCACCGTTGGGGAGGCTCGGCTTCTTTTTGACCGACGCCCCGGCCTTTTCCGCATTGAGTCTGGCCTCGGCCGCCTGAGCCTCGAGCTTCTTCTTCTTCTTGGCCATGGCGATTTGTTCGCGCGGCGGCCGCTTCTGCGCCGACATGATCTTGCCGCTAGCGCCGAGGCGCGGGCGCGGCTTGCGCTGCTTCGTCGGCAGGTCCTCGTCTTCAATGAGGGGCTGATCACCGTTGGCGTGCAGCTTGGCAAAGAAGAAGTTCTTGACCAGCCCAATGTGATGCTGGATAATCTCGGTCGTAACGGGTTCCGAGGGCGGCAAGGGCTCAAACAATTCCAGGCTGGTAGAGCCGGCGTTTTGCGTCTGCAACTGGTATTGACTGCGGACGCGGCTCTGCAGCAGGTGCAAGGGGACGGCGAAGGATTCCAGACCCAATTCCTTGTCCAGCCCGAGAGCCTTGAAGCCAAAAAAGTCTTCACCAAGTTCGTCTGCAAAGTCGCCGCTTGTAAACTGCTCACTGCCATCTTTGAAGGCACCCACGCCGTCATTGCCAGCATCGGCAGCCAATGCTGGCCGAAGCAAATCTGCCAGGTGCGTCTTCATTCTCTCGTGCAATGTACCGAGTCGTGTGCTAAGTCTGTCGACATCATCCTTGATGTATGAGTCTAACGAGGGAATGTCGTGGCCATTCTGTTCAAGAGTGTGCAGTAACACCTCTTCCGCTGTGAACCGGGGCTGTACTACCGTTCCCTCGTGCGTGGTGACGGACTTCTTTTCCGCCTCCTGATAGATATTGAATGTGCGCATGAGCTTTTGGAAATAGTCCGCAGCGATTCCCGTCAGAGCATCCACTGCCGAAGGCTGGAACTCTTCAAATCCACTGTTATATAAGATCTTGCCAACAGACCGCTTCAACGCGTTCTGGCAAGCATCTGCGGCCATGACGGGGCCGTCGTCGGAGATGAAGTGTGGTTCAATATCCTGCTCCACAAATGGCTCGTTATTCGACTTGGGAAACTGATTCGTATATACTTGTGACTGAACCTGCATCTGCTTGATGACAGAAATCTTGGTGGCAAGCTTCCGAGTCTCCTGTATTTGCCGAATGTTGTCGTCCATTTTTTTCGTAAACCGGCTTTGAGGTGCAGTAAAGAAGCCGGGCGGTACTAAACGCAAGAATTCCTCGTGCTGATTGATGACCTGCCCTTCCCCATCTTCGATCCACTGCAGCTTCACAGGAATGTCGGGAATATTTGAAAGAGAATCGTAGTAGTCGGGCATAATCTTGTCCGCTTCCTCGTCGATTCCTTCGGCGAGTGTTTCTGGCGCCTTTGAGCCAGCTTCCTTGGCTGCGACGGCTGATGTATCCGAGTAATCTTGCCCAAAGCCAAGCGCTTCTGCCTCTTTCTGATGCTTTAAGAATCGACGCATACCAGCCTTATTTCGAAGTAGGGCTGGAGCATCGCCATTGAGCCTGTTGTCTTTGAATATTTGGAAGCGCTCCTTGGCAGCCAAGGCTCGATCTTTTTTCGTAGTTTGCTTCCAGATTTTGTATTCTTCGTCTTCGTAAACCTGCTCATTTGCGTCACCAAAGGTTTGGTTGAGCGTCATACCGTTTAAGCTCGGTCCGTCAATTTCCATAGCATCAGCATTGCTGCCTATACCGGAGGTCCCGTTTGCTCCATTTGGTGTCAGGTTTCCAATCGGTGGTGTTGAGAAGCCATTACTGCCGTCAGCTTCAGAACCTTCACGCCCATGCTTCCCAAGAAGCCCATTGAGTTGTATTATAGGCTTCTGATCAACAACTGGAGTGTCCTCCTTCTGGTCATCGGCTGGTGCAGTTCGAGACTTGTTGCCAGTGCCTTTGGTACCCGCTTTGCGGCCGCGAGATGACATGATAGGCTCATCATCGGAGTCGTCGCCTCCGTCATCCTCCCCGCCGTTTTGCTTTCTTCTTTCTTCGGCCTCCACATCGGCTCGTGACCGTATTACCAGGTTTGGTATAAGAGGTATTAATTTCTCCGCCTCTTTGCGCATGCCATTAGCCATTCGGCGGAGAGGGTGATTCATGTCATGGTTGTATTTTAAGCAGTTATCCCATATTAAATTGAGATCGGCGACAAAGTCAGCTTTCGACTTGAAAGCTAATGATTTGAGTTTCTTTGTCATGGTACCGAGATCCATAGGATTCTTGATCACTGCCGAATGTTAGAACCAGCATGCGGCCGCCTTGTAATGACTTCTCGCTTACTTGAATAATAATCCGGCGCATCTCGCTTGTTGACACGAGTAAGAAATGGCGTCGAATATTCTGTATGTGCCTTCAACTCTGTCAAAACTTTCTCCAGGGCTTCGTACAGGTCTTCTTGGTTGACGTTCTCCTCACTCGCCCACTTGCTGCGATTCTTGCGAACCTCGTTCATGAGAACTCGCAATTCCGCATCAGAAGCCTGTACTTGATCTCTCTTCATATCGATCCGCGCGATTAGATGCTTTAATGTGAGGCTGGAAGCACCCAAATTGGCACTACTGAGGGTTCCTTGGTTGACAATTTGGTGTCCGCTAGCACCTCCCTGGCTGTTGTGGTCCATTTCAGCCTGGAGCTGCTTTTCTGAGTCTTCCAGTTGTTGTTGCTCGAGCATAGCGCTGCGATCATGCTCCAGCGTATACATGATTGTATGGAAACTTTGGCGAGCGGCCGCCTCGGTCCTTTTCCGCGCTTCTTCGAGATTTTTGATATCGCCTTCTTCGGTAGCCTCTTTTCCTTGAGAGCTCTTCTGAGCTTCGGATTTATCGAGGCTTTTGACGGGTGAGTTCATTGAAGGAACCGGCGAGCTGCCGGATTTCGAAGGTGAGAGGAGGGGATTGGCGACTATGGAAGCCTGCGTTTTGAGGGCAGCAGCAGGCGCGCTGTCATCATCATCTTCATCATCATCATCATCATCATAATCGTCTTCGTCAATGGCTCGTTTGGCCTTCTTCATGGGTGGTTCTCTTATGGGTTCGTGATCGGTGGTGGGTGGCAGGGTAACCGCAGGCGCGACTGGTAAGCGGCGCAGCGCCTCGATCGCAGGTCGGTTATATGCACCATTTTCAGAGAAGAGTAGAGCGACTCGACTCTCGGTTTTTCGATACAATTCGGCGAAGTGAGCGCGACGGGCTTCTTCCTCGGCGTCTAGCGTGAGCTCAGGTACCGGCGCGATGGAGTTATCAACAGGGGTCGATGTACGCGCCGATGCATCATCAAGATGCTGGAGCGACCTGCTGCTGTTAGAGTGATGCAAGGCCGGCGATGGCCAAGCTTGCTGGCCATTGAGAAATGACATTTTCGGCCCCGAACGATGGAAGCGACGGCGAGGCCCCTGTCGCCATGCGCGATGAAATGCGCTCGCGTAGCGTTCGACCCAAGGCGATGCAAGGGCTCAAGATGGCATCGAGGGAAAGCGATGTGGTAACTGAGATGGGGGACGAATTTTGAAAACGAAATTCGATGCGCGGGGTGGGTGTTGATGGATTGCGACTGGCGCCTTGTACCAGCGTTTCTACGCTCGAGGTTGATGATTTGGGACTGCGTGCTGTAGCGCCCCGGAGCGGGACTTGGTTGCGGGCAGCGCCTGGACACGGAGCACGGCGTACCCAGTACTTCTCGGCTTCGGAGGGGGTTCTCGGCGAACCGCCTTGCGATTATATTGTATCTTGATTTTAGATGGAACACAGTGTTTAGTCGATTCTCAACCACTCTAGAGCTTTCCTGAAGTGTTCAAGGACTACAGCGGCCAAAAGACACGCAGCCGCATGTGTCTGTTGGGTTTACGCTACTTTGACACCTGCGGGCTCAGCGAGATGCGAGGACAAGGCGATCAACTGAGTCACGTGCCGTAAAGCGAGATTTCCTTTTGCTGCGAAGAGCGACTTATCTGATTTTGCCGAGTACAACCAAGGTAAATTTTAATGTTATATGTATGCAAGTAATGTTGCGCTGCGAAGACGCCACCACGTAATTGTGTTCTGGCAACCCACCGACTTTTTTATTTTGATGAGTCTGTGTTAGACTTGAACCATGTTCTCTCATATACAGCCAAGCACTTTTGTAGCTTATTGACCTCAGCCCTTGAAGCCGGAAACTCAACTATCGCAAGACAAGTGTCATCACCGCAGTATAACATACATCGCGTTGATGATGAGCAGCTCCGAGAGGAAATGAGCTCTTTTGCAGTACAATGAATACAACGCACCGCGGAAGAGACGCCAGCCACCGCACTTCCGAGAGAGACACAAGGACTGTCCCTGCGAGGAGAGAAAAAGAGCACCCCAAGACTCGCCTGCTTCATAGAAGCCTGATTGCGCCAATGTTGCTCTGACATTGACGACAGTCCCATGCGCCCAAGAGTAAGTTACATCCTTTCCAACATAATCGAAGCCAATATTTTGTTCTGTTCAGAAATCTTGTCTTTGCACATTATTCTATATACAACAATACTGCACTCCGTTCAAGGACGACCCATAGCGTGCTCGACCAGTTCCAGAGCGGCGAGGACCTTCTCTTCCTGGAGTCTTCTTCCAACAATTTGGAGACCTACTGGGGCCCCGGCAAATAATTCGGGATCATACATGTCGTAGATGAACTGATCTTGTTCGTTGACAGGCTTGTAAGTAAGTTCCTTGGCGTCCTTGGAGACGTCGACCGTGGTGACGGGGAACACAGCGCCCGGGTAATCAAGCATATTCCAGTGGGAGGTGTAACCCCAGTACTTGGATTGCTCATGCGGAGTGGCCGCTCCGAAACTCGCGGGGCAAAGAATCACGTCGACTTCATCGCCGTCGATATTGGCGGTCGCGTTCCAGGCCTGCGCGTATGTTGCACGATACGAATCACGGGCGTAGCATAGCTAGGCTTCCGTTAGCTCATGAACTGCTCAGTCGCGCCGAATTCGGACACCGGAAGCGGCTTCTATCAAGAGTTAACAAACTTACCTGCCAAAGCTCGGCTTGAGTCATATTCTTTACACTAGATTGCTCCTGGATGACCCATTTCGTGAGTGGAAGCACAGTATCCCCGGCGCCCTCGAGACACTCTATGGTCTCTAGCCCGCCATCAGGCCAGTAAAGCGCAGAAATGATCTCCCAGCTTTTCTTGTGGTCCAACTTCTCACAATCCCAGTCTACAACATTCATGCCTGCCTTTTTGCAGGCTGCAACCACTTCCTTGAGTGCGCGGGTGACTGGGGGATGCGGCTTGACAACACCATCCCACCACTGAACTGCAATCTTGAGGGGCTTGCTGAACTTGTGAGGGATCCAAGGCATTGGGACAATTGAAGGGTCCTTGCGCCATGGCTGCTTGGAAAGAATCACCCTCATGAGTAGCTCCATCGCTTTACGGTCCACGGTCATGGGCCCTGGTGTACTGAAGATGGTTTCCCGGCCCGCCATGTGGCCTATCTGACCTGCGACAGTGATGCGTTTCGTCGACGGCCTTGAAGATATGACTTTTAGATTCGAGCGACTGGTTGCGCGCAGCATTATACTTACTTGAATCCATAGATGCCAACAAATACGGAAGGGCAGCGAATGCTGCCGCCAATGTCGCCACCAATTCCCTGGTCTCTATCAGCGGCTTGCCTCACTACATGAGAAACTGTTCGGTCTGCTCACGATGCACTTACCAACAGACTACCACGCATAGCAATCAGAGCAGACTCTCCTCCGCTACTACCGCCTGCTGTTAGGTCACGGTTGTATGGGTTATCGGTTCTCCCCCACAGGTTGCTGACGGTCTCTAGGTGCATGATAGTTTGCGGCTGAGTAGTTCGAGCGTAAAATACACAGCCTTCTTCCCAAAGATCATCGTAGAGCACGTTGGAGCCGTGCTTGCGGTCGACCCATGCAATCACAGAGGCTGTAGTGATGATATTTTCACCAACCATGCCATGATGTTCCTTGGTAGAGATGGGCAGGCCGAAGAAGGCTCCTTGCGGCTCAGGTAGCGCGTCGAGATACTTGGCTCTGGTTATGGCTTGATCCCACATCAACTCCACTAAACAGTTCGTCTTGGTTTGTGTTAGCGGGCCCTGGCTCGGAGAGGATCAGATAGGACTTGCCGCAGCATGAGCAACTGCCGCTCGACGTAGAAAGGCTCTGGCCACTTCCTCAACAGATACTTCCCTGGATTTGAGAATGGCCAGAAGCTCAATGACATCGTACTTTTCGGTGAGCTCGATTTCTCTGGCCGTCAAAACACTGCTTGGCAGCTCCAGGCTCCTGCGGGGTAGCTGGGCAGGCAAGGCCGCGAGTTTTGGTTCGACTTTGGCTAAGCCAGTCTCGCGCCTTGCTCTGGCTCTCTCGATCTTTTGCTGCGCTGTCTCCATTTCAACTGTGTACCGGATGAACCGGATGACGATTGACTAGGTAGGTCGTGAAAGATGGACGTGGGTGGTTTGGAGGAGACAAAAAATTTGGAGGTTCGGCCACGCCACTTTATAATGATCGCTTCGTGTCGAACTAAAATCCCGATGTCGGCAGATACAACTACAAAATCAGAACCCCGCAAGATTTGGGATCACAAGCCGCCAGTGCCGAGCCTCTGCGTGACATAAATGCACCTTATCGGCCTTTCGTCCGGTGTAGCGGAGTAATCTTCTGAAGAGGGTCCCAGACTACTCCAGCTACTCCATTCCTCGAAACGTACCTAATAGATATAAGCTTCAGGCTACATCACCGCCACTAATGATAACCATGCAGTCCGAATTGAGAAATAGTCTGTTGTTGAAGACGCCGCTGCCACAAGCTCCTAATCTGGCATCACTGACCCGTGCCCTGAAGTAGATCGCCGTCAAAATCATTGCTGTCTAGTCGGGTTAGGCCGACGGTGTCTTATTAAAAGAACCAAGCGGGGACCTCTCGTTCTTCCCCGCAACCTCCACGCTTCAGCATGCCCAGTAATCACTCGCTAAATAATTTCCAAAACGAGACGGAGTGAACGAGATCGACCCCTGATCCACATCGCGCGCATCATTTGAACAATTCCATTCTGCAGCAATCTTCTTTCAAAGGCCGCCCACTACGGCAGCGATGCGACCGATAAAAACCATGGTACGCGCAGATTGAATGCCAATACCCGCCTTGGCAAACGTTTGTTGCACTTTCCGATGGGCTTTCCTATCTTGGCAGGGTAGCTACCCCTAGTTATGGCACGATGGCGGAAAGCCGAGGCGCGGTTTCACAAAGCAGTAAAAAGTGAGACCCCAATGGCGTGTTCTTCTCTCGCTTCGCATACATGCAATGCGCTCGATCCATCCGCCAAATATCGTATTTGGCGTGACCACACCTGGCCAGCCAAGAAAGGGTCGGCCAGTCGCGCTGTCCGGTCTCAGCTCACCTGAAAGCCGGTAATAGTATTGTTAGGAGCCCAAGTGGAGCTACGATACGTATAGTTAGGAGGTTCTTCGGGGTTACTTGCTGATGGCTGATTGATCTACTCAGACAGATGCAGCAGAAAGGAGATAAAACAATGAGACTATGGTGCTGCTCAAGGCCCTAATTTCGAGCTGCGGACTTAGTCTACGGACTAATCGACTGACGATGCGGGCTGGGGCGTGCTTGCTCACTGTCTGCTACTAGGTGCCCACAGGATCTTATTCCGCGGTCGTCTAACCCGTAGATCAAGTCCGCAACTCGAAATCAGGAGCCTGGTGTGCCTGGATACAGAATAGATCGCACACGAAGTGGTGTACACATACATCTTCAGCCTACTGCTAGCGGCTGCCACCAAAGTCAGACTGGCGCGGCACGCGCGGGTCTCTACTACATAAAAGCAGCACCCTACGTCTCTCACCTTCATGGTGCTCAATCGCATATCAAACACCTCCCAACCTCTTACACCTACTCCCCGCCATCATGTCATACACCATCTACGACGCGTCCATCGTGGCCGCCAAGCACCTCCTCACCTCCCTCCAAGGCATTCTCACCAAGGCCGAGGCACATCCCGACGCCGCCTCACACCCTGATCGCCGCCTCGCCCCGGAAATGCTGCCGCTCTCCTTCCAGATTTGGTCCGTCTGCACCGTCGCCGAGGCGCAGGCACTCACACTTCAGCAAAAGGAGGCCGTGACGAAGCAGTACGAGGAGTCTCCGCTGCCGACATATGCCGCGATGCGCGCGCGGATCGAGCAGGTGCTGGCCTTGCTGGAGACGGTGGATCGCGATGCGGCGGTCGAGGCCGGGGAAAAGATGACGAGTATCGATTTCAAGCGGGAGGTCGGAAGGAAGGAGCTGAGTGGTACTGCTTTTTGCGCGGGCACCGGGATACCGAACATGTACTTTCACACTGCAATTGCATACGCGATTCTGAGGAACGCGGGCGTCGAGCTGGGCAAGCTTGATTACCTTGGACCCTTTGTCATGGCCAATATTGGCATGTAAATAATGCTCGTGGCAAAAGAGTTTGCTCCGCGCAGAGACAACAGTACTCGGCGCTCTCAGGCCCACATCAACAAAAGCATGCATTCGTACGTCCCGCATACGAGTGGTGTGAAATACAAGAAATTCCGAATCATTAGCCTTGATAGGAGTAAAGGCGTTTGCTTCTGGGGGCGAGTGCAAAATCGAAAGGTGGAAGCCGGATCTCGACCTCCCCTCTTCTGTTTGCGGGCAAACAGCTGGTTGTTGTCCCGTTGCAGCTACACCATGGAAAATCAGGACCTGCAAGCTGCAAAGACGGGCTCCTAGTTTAACAAGTGAGTTTTCCCTTGTTTTTGATGGAGCCAATGGTATCTGGTGACCTTTTTTTTCTTTGGGAGAAAACCAAGGTAGAAAGAATGCGAACATATAACGATGGTGATATACTATCCATCACGTTGAATAGTGGCGTGATGTTAAATCTCCACATCATGGCGAAACCCAGGTGGAGGGAATGACAAAAGGAGGCCAACTACCTATAAACAATGGCAACAAAAATCAATGAAATAGAAGCGTAAAGAAGACCAAGAAGGATATTCGACAGTAATTTATCATACTATCCACGTTTCAAATATGTAGTAATGAATATGGTTAGAGCAGCGTCACCTTCATCCAGTTGCCAAGCCACATACGCATGTGCCACTTTAGTGATGTGGCGCTCTTCGCAGCCTTGTTTTCAGGTAGCTCCAGCGGGTCGTCGCAAGCTCGAGGCCATTCTGTCATCGCAATGAAATTCTTCTTCGACAATCGACTGACAGCCACACGTCGCGCGCTCAGTAGCTGTTTTGAGAACTGCTGAGTAATATCAAATTATTAAAGGGACAATTCGTCTGCGTCTCAGAGGTCGAGGCACGATGCGCATTCGTTTCAGCTTCGCAGGTATGCTTCCTTGGCGACTGGCTCAGCAGACGGCACCTCAATTCCCATGATACTCATCGCTATTTGCAGGTGGATTCCTGCTGCTTCTTCTGCTGGCAGCGTACGCTGGCCTCACGAAGCTCCAGCTCGGCCATTTGGTCAACGACAAGGTGCTGCACTTTTCCACCTTTTTTCTCCTCACCGTCGTCTTCTACTGGGTCGTGGACACGAACCGCCGCCGAACGATAAACATGACATTCATAATATGCACATTGATACTCGGCGTCGGGTCCGAGTTTCTGCAAAGCTTCCTGCCCAACGATCGCGAGTTTGACATTTACGATATTGTCGCCAACCTCGTCGGCAGCCTGCTCGGGCTCGGGCTCTGCTCGTGGTACCACCGAAGAATGCTCGAGCGCAGACGCCAGAAGAAGACGTATAATGCGGTACCGGGAGAAGACGTGGAGGACCTTGAGCTCGGCGAGGGCCACGAGACGGGCGTTGTGGACAGTGCGCCGCAGACGCTGGAAGAGGAGGTTGACAACTGGGATGAGAATGCGCCGGACGATTGGGAGGAGGATGAGAATACGGAAGGTGCAGACATTACGACTTCACAGACTGTCAACAAGGTCAAGTAAAGATGTCCCAGGTTCGCGTTCTGTGTGCCGTTACAGCACGAGTAGTGGAAGAGTACGGCCAACCGCGGTGCAGCCGTCTTTTTGCACTGCACGATGTCGTTTCGTTTTTTTCTAGCGAGTTTTCATCTTGCTGTGTTTTATATGAGAAATGAGAATGAGATAGCCGGCGAATTCAGTCGAGCCACCTTGAACATCATACGACTATGCCTTGGCTGCTTTGAGCCATCGCCAGAAGCTACGAAAAAGAGCTCCGTGCCACTCCGGAGAGCATATTATCATCAAGTTCACACTGCTTCAGAATCTAATTTCTTCGTTCGAGCTGTGCTGTATAATATGATACCAGCAACGGTTGAGGTCTCCTTTCTGCCGTGCCTGTACCACAGCAGATTTCAGCTACACCTGAAACAATTCTATATTTTTAAAAGAATCAGAATCTTCAAAGAAAAGCATTCGTCGGCTATTTTTGAGCATTTATATCAGGTTGACCGTGTTGCAGAAGCTCGGTGAAGCCACCCCCCACCAGCCCCTCAGACAAGCAGCCCACTTCGCAGCAAATGCAGTGCTAATCGCTACCTAAGCTCCCAACTTGTGTCTTGTACAAGCAAACAGGAGCCATGGCAAGCAAAGAAAAGCAGCCTGCCGCTGGGTAAGAATTGGTTGCTGCGTATATACTGGCGAGCTTTCATTACTGACGCTTTGACGCAGCGGCAAGGGCGGGACGACGACGAACCCCCGCGGCATTCCCACTGCGCCGTTCGTCGACAAAGTGGAAGATTATGTCTCGTCGCGCGACGAGGTCGAAGGCACGCTACAGAGCTTCCAGGAGCTAATATCGTAAGTTGAAACGGCACATCATCTGCAGCAACTGCAGGCGACCGTGATCCATTGACGAAGACAAATTGACCCTGGAGAACGCGGGTGCTAACAATGCGACCAGCAAGTACCAGTTTATGGAGATGAACCTTCAACGGCGTATGACTGGCCTCAAGGACAAGATTCCAGACATTCAGAAAACACTAGATACTGTCCAGTTTATGAAGCTGCGCAAGGTACTGCAAATGCACCGTTCAGGGCAAGCGCATTTGCTGACCCTCACAGGACGAGAGCGAGCCGATCGAGACAACATTCGAGCTCAACGACACACTATACGCGCGCGCAAACATTCCACCGACAGAAGAAGTTTACATCTGGCTTGGAGTAAGCAAGAAAAGAAAGACCCCGGAGGAGCCCAACGGACCAACGCTAACCGTTTGGCAGGCCAATGTCATGCTTTCATACCCCATTGACGAAGCCCAGACGTTGCTCGAGTCGAAGCTCAAGGCGGCCAAGACTAGCTTATCGAATTGCGAAGAAGACTTGGACTTTATTCGTGAGCAAATTACGGTAAGCAATGCTCCAATCTTGCCCCCTTTGAAACCAGATTGTGTCCTGACTCTGTTTGCGCGCGCAGACCATGGAGGTCGCTACGGCGCGCGTGTACAACTGGGAGGTTGTCCAGAAGCGAAAAGAAAAGAAGGAAGAGGAAGAATCAAAAGCTGCTGCTAAGCTTCAAGAAAAGTCATAGACGAGATGAAGATGAGATGAAATATTTGATTCCCCATGGCTGCATGTTTCTGCTGAAGCCCGTCGTTCTACGTGTTTTTGATCTCTCACCTGAATGGAAACGGAAGCTCAGGATGCTGTTCAATGTTAATTCTAAATGATTGATTCGTCAAGGACGGACCAAAGTTGACTTTCAATACATGTAGCAATCTCAGAACGTCTGGTGGTGACCAAACAGGTCCCACTTTATTTTCAATTCGCAGTTGGCGCACCGTAGATGCCTCGCCCGAAACTTGAAGAAGATTCGCACAGCTAGGGCACATTGAGTCTTGCACATATCGAGATTGGGGACACTACAGATTGCACGCAAGAGTTCTGCATGGCGAAATGAAGAGGAATGTTTTGCAGGGCGGCATGGATGGTCAGCGGAAGGCTGCCGCTTGCGCCTGGCCTGATGCAATGTGGAAGGGTTAGAGATTCTTGCAATCCGGGGCGACCACTTCGAGCTAACTTTGCGCAACAGAGTCGCGCACGCATATTACGCATCGAATATCTCCTAGAACGACACATTACGACTTCAAATCGCTTGTATGACGGTACGAGGATATCTGCAGATCAATCGACCGGGTGGGCGCAATTCCTGCAGGCGGCTTCGCCATCATCCGCCTCACCCGCCCCGACCGTGACGGCCTTGCGCGACCATGGCAGCAGAGAAAAACAGAATCATCTGTCTATGAAGAAAAAAAGTAAACGAAATCCGGTCGTTTGCAAAAATCCCCGACCGACACTACAACATCCGAATGGGCGGGAGTACAATCACATGCGGTTCCTGACGACCATATTGGAGCGTGGCAAGAACTGCGAGCCATGGGAGATTGTAGTGGCCCGTTCACGGGATGCCTCACTCCCGATAGTCATGGCACAATTGATATTGCACAAACGAGCGGCCAAAGGAACTATAGCAGGCGACCACTTATTGGAGCTGCTCCCGTCCGAATCGGCCATGGAGCAAACGATCGAGTATCTCTCCAAGAAGCGCAAGCTAGGGAAAGATGCTATAAGATCATACGCGCATATACTTTCTGCAAAAGATGACGACGAACGTTGTCAACGGCTGTTGGAATACGGTGATCAGGTGCCAATTCACGTGCTGGCCTTTATTTTGCGACCGACTTCGGCACTGCGGGATACGTCCACACTTCGAGATCTCATTGAGCTATACAAACTAAAGGGAACGCTTTCCTTGAACAAGCCGGGTACATGTCCCTATGTGTGGTCTCCATACTATTTCAAGATTTCGTCACTACTTGCGGAACACTTGGCTCGCTCAGAGCCCAGGCTGTTGGTTAATCTTGCTGGAGCGGTTTCTTCTCACTTAAAGGATTACGTCGAGCCGGGAGGCTCACAAAAGATGTATGTGCGTCGTTGTCAACTATTCAACAAGATGCTTCATATATTCCAGCCCCAGGCAAGTTTATTGCCGAAGCAATCACTCGTGGCCAACACCTACTTTTGGGAATGCCAGCGCATACTGCTGACAATGTCGGAAACATTTGAGCCGCCGCTGCAGGTCACTGGCGAGGGGTTTCGTGCAATTCGGAACACTCTCGCAGGTATGCCAAAAAACGAAGCCGAAAAGCACAGCGCTCTGCTGCATGCTCCATCGTGGCCACCATATCTGACGCCCGGGGATGGCATGGACGAGATAACGGATCCTGAGGCCAATTGGAGCCGCACCGTCGAGGCCGGTATGCTTATGCAAGAGGCCGGTTTTGCCAAATTCGAGGCCGATGATAGCCTGGATATTTTAACAGGGATGGCACCTAATGGGACGCCGACGATTCAGCAGCGCACGCTCGCGGGAAGCCATCGAAGCATCAGTACGTGGGAGGCGTCTATTCGCGCAACACGGGACGCGTACGAGGCGTGGGGTCGATTCAACGATGCTCCGAGCAAGGGTGCTGTACCCGGCGTGAGTGAATACGCGGCCATGTTTGAGAAGCTCATGCTCAGAGAAGTCGGGCCGACCAGCAAGCTGCTTCCGGGAGACAAGGCGCAAAACTTTCCTGCATATCGTGCTGCCAACCTTGCAGACATTGAATGGGCAAAGTCTCAGCCGCCGAGCGTGGAAGAGCTCTACAACCAGATGCGCCAGGCCGATATCATACCCAGCGGACACTGTCTCTTTATTCTGGTGGCCAACGCGCCGGATCTGGGCACGGCACATCGGTATCTTGAATTAGCTGCTGAGTTGGACCCGGATATTGCCAGCCTGATGGCCCCCGAGATTAACCGATCTGCGCTACGCCGGGTCGGCATGGGGCTCTTTTCCGCCTACATCAGTATGCTGGCGAGGCGGGATGACTCGTCTGGGTGGGAAAATCTGCAGCGAGCTATTGCCCTCACAGAGGCCCGTCTTGGCGACAAGAGTACACGTTGGGCATCGCTGATTTGGGGGTCGATCCTGAAGGGCGCGTCGAGGCACCACTCAGCATTGCAAATGTCGCAGTCGGACCAAGTTGAGCTCATTATGGCTATTGCGAAACGGATCGACCGCGGCCACGGGCTGACACTGGCCAACTTTGCTGAATTGAATCGAAGTCTACGGAAACTGATACGCTACGATTTACGTGCTTTGATGGATGACTTGCAACGGAGTGAGGGGTTGGCATCGACGTCTTGGTCAGAGCTACCTCTACGGGGCCTTTACGATGCGGCTGGTTACAGCGGCGACAGCACAAGGTCGGCAAAAGCGCATGATCAACAAGCATCTCCTATGTCGGGAACATTGAAGTTTTTTGTCGAGTACATCAAAGACGTGTTTGGCAGGTTTGAACGGAGAGAACGGTCCTACCAGATGGCGGCGCGGGACAATTACATTTCGCCACTGGATCGCATGCTCTCTCGAAACGACGTTGTTCGGAGCGAGCACGCGTTGGAATACATGACGACGCTGGGATACGCGGGCGAGTATAAAGAGATGAGGAAGCTGCTCCTGTTTCTGATACGCGAATGGGGCCAGCCGGAGCTGGTGCAGGATCTGGTGGCGCTGGACGAGCTGCCAGCGTCTGCCGATTTCTCCGAAGTGCTGTGCGTGTTCCGGCTGCTCGGGGAGCAGATGCTGGGGGGCGCGAGGGTCGCGGAGGAGATGCAGGACGCGGTGGCGGCGTCTGGCTTGCCGTGGACGTGGCCGGATGCGAGGGAGGTTCAGGGCTACATGCAGATGGGTCGGCATGATTCGATCAGGCAGGTACAGAGTGTCTTGGCGCGAGTGCGGGCGTCGAAGAGGGGGTCACAGGGCAAGACAATATCGGGAGGGGGGAGGGATGGTGACGGTGACGGTGACTGGTTGGGAGGATAGCTAGGCGCTCAGCTTTGGACGAGGCGGGCAAGATGGTTAGGGCGAGAGCCAAGAATATGCTGGCTGTGCGAAAGGGGGAAATTACGAGACTTTTTGGACAGTGGAAGCTCTTTTCAAGGAGAAGAAGAGAGAAAAGGGCACATGGTCGTTTCAGGCGAAGCCTTGATCGAGATGAATGTACATGCATGGACTGGGCCGCGGCGCATGGGGTGTGCAGCGTCGACGGTTACATGGCGCCAGCTGTTTGGAGTGCAAGCTAGGATATCTGTATATACTGGAACGGGTGTATTATTAGACTGGATGGGGATATTTGTAAATTAGATTTTGTACAAGATGATAGATGCTGAATGCTGAATAAGGCATTACCACCCTTGTTAGCCGGTGACTCAACGACGTGTCGTGTAAGTAGGCCGACTTGGCACCCGGAGAGAAACGAAAAAGAAGAGAGAAAAAAATAAAAGAAAAAACAATAGAACAAAGATTAAACAAGAAAGAATGGTAGGACGACAGGCACAGTTGTAGATTTGCTCTAGAGCACTGCGTTACTAGGTGAGAGTGCAGGACTGGTGCAGATGCAATGGTCTGGTCAGTATGCGTTTCGTTTCGTTCTTGTTAGTGTGCAGCCAGATGCCAGGGTTGGTAAAAGAAACATGCACGCACAGCCAATGAAGGATAGTAAAAACAGGTAAATCCTCCAATTTCGGAAGTAATGACCCACTGGCATCCTTGCTAATAATGAATTTTGCCTTTGCCTCATCGTTGTTTAATATGAGTCTGTCCTACATAAGCGCCCTCGCAATCGAACAACCTGCGACAAGGGGTGGAGTCGCATCGATTGGGCAAAACGGCGGCCAATCTGCGACGCCACAGTAGCCGCCCGGAGTTTTTTTTTTTTCTGGCCCCACATCCCTTCTGGTTGGTGGATCGTGAAGATGTATATGGCGAATTTCGTTGGACACGGCGGTTACAACAAGAAACAAGAATTTTTTCAAGAATGAACCAGAAAAGACGCGTTCTATCACGTTTAGAAATATTCATCTCCTTCATCCTGGATTAGGAGGCTCGCTCGCGGCCGTGACTGCGAAATCACACCCAACCCCCCCCTCTTTCCCCCATATTCATGAAATACTTGGCGCAGGCAGCTTCAGCCATGGGACCTTTTGGTCGTCTGCACGGAGGCAATATCCCAGGCTTTTGATACCAGTGGCGTGGACCAATCTTTCGTTTTGGTTCACCCAAGACGCGCGAGTATAGAAACCGGCCCCTGCAGGAGCCTCATCTCCCTGTTCGAACCCCCCCCCCCCCCTCTCTCTGGCCACTTACACATGCATATACATACTACATACACACACCACCACCACCAACACCACCACCTTCGTTTGACCTCTCTGCGTTTTTCCGTTTGTCGTGGCTCGTCTTTCTCCTCCTCCTCGATCCTTTTCACAAAGAAGAAACAGTATTGTTTATTGCGCCTATTTGTTTTCTTTCTTGCACGTTTTACAATATCATTCATTATTTATTTTTCTTGCTACTGCTTTCCTTCTGCCGCTCTCTTTGTCGTCGCCAAGCCAGACGCTGCCATCTCAGTCCATCACTTGTTTGCCCGCGTGTTTTCTTCAATCTCTACATTGTCCGCGTCCACTCTACATTCCTTTCTATTATACCTATCTGTTTCATTCTTTTTGGGGCGTCATTTCTACGAAAGCGAATCACTGCTTCAAACAAACCGTACATCTCGTCTTCGTCCCTTCCTCCAGACGGCCACCATCTTATCTCCTCCTCTCCGTCTCTCCTCCGCCACGCTTCACCCTCTCTTACCGAGCAGCTCACGATGAGGTCTCCCGTGCCCATTTCCGTCTTGTGCCTCGTGAGCGTTTTTGAACCTGCCGTGGCTGGTCCTCTCGGCAGGTTCAACAAATGGTGCGTTGTCGCCGTTGTACACTGTGCCCCTGTGAAGCACCGACTAACACGAATGCGTCATCAGGCTTCCACGATCCGATGCGGCGGCATCACCAGCGGCGGCGTCATCAGCGACCGGAAATCCCACTAGGTATGTAAGAAGAAAACCAAAAGAAGAAGAAGAGAAAAAAAGAAGATGGAGACAACATCGAGAAAAGCACCCGCAGTATACAAAGGAAGTAGACGGCTAATGAACAAGTAGCTCCGGCGAGACACCTCCCGCAACTCATCTAGGACCGATCATAAAGACGCTCTCAGGGTCCACCATTTCCCTCCCAGCCGATCTGCTTCCCAGCCCGACGCAAACCAGTGCAGCCCAATCCGTTACAACAAACATTGTAGTAGGGCCCGTCGAAAGCACTGCGTCTACTTCCGCGCCGGAAACCACAGCACCGTCGCCTGACCCTTCGTCTTCTCCGCCCGGCGCGGGTCCTCCTCCTACTTCGACCCTTCAGTCTGTTTCTACGAGTGTCCCGATTTCTCAGCCAACTACGGCACCTGTGCCTTCTTCAACGGAAAATGACCCCGCGCCGACGCCGACAACCTCCATCGCGTCAGAGGTTTCTTCTTCTTCTTCTTCTTCTTCTTCTTCTTCTTCTTCTTCTTCTTCTTCTTCTTCAACCCCGATCAGCGTGTCTTCAGTCATCTCCACTGCCTCGGAACTGAGTCCAACCCCAATCGGTGGCTCCTCGACCTCGGACGAGGCCCCTTCGTCGCCAGCTACGTCCTCGCCACCAATCTCACCATCAGTCAGCTCTTCTTCTTCTTCAACCCCGATCAGCGTGTCTTCAGTCACCTCCACTGCCTCGGAACCGAGTCCGACTCCAATCGGTGGCTCCTCGAACTCGGACGAGGTCCCTTCATCGCCAGCTACATCCTCGCCACCAATCTCACCATCAGTCAGCAGCTCTCCATTGGCATCCACGATTCCGTCCTCGCCAGCCATCTCTTCCACTCTGGAGCCAAGTTCGACTTCAATTACTATGTCTCCATCATCGTCCCAGACCCAGAGTCTGTCAACTGTCTCGCCAGAGTCAAGTTCGACTCCCGTTAGTAGCTCCGTATCATCATCCCCTCTGGAATCAACTTCGACTCCCTTCAGCTCGACTCCCACCTCAGTCGCTACCTCCAGCACTGTCCAGTCCAGCTCGAATGCGATCCCCACACCAAGCTCATCAGACACGGACTCCGCCACTTTGCCGTCTTCGTCGTCTGATTCTTCGCAAACAACTTCGAGTCCAGAGCTCCCCCAGTCAACTACGGCGTCGGGCAGTAGTAGCATTGAGTCAGTCTCGTGGTCTACCCTTTCGTCGGAGCCAAACCCGACATTGACTTCATCTACACTAGCCACTTCAGGATCCACGTCCACGTCTATTTCTACTCAACAGTCTACAATCTCTGCGAGCTCAAGCTCAACTTCTAGCACCGAGTCCGTGACTGAAACGTCTCTCCAAGGCTCGACGTCGCTCACTAGTAGCTCAACCAGTCTGTCGCAGTCAGAGACAGGCTCTTTGGTCACTTCATCACTGGACTCTAGTGTAACACCGACATCGTCAGATAGCACGACCAGCACGCTCATCACTACTAGCACAAGCAGCACAAGCAGCACTCTCGTCACCACCAGCGCGAGCTCCTCCAGCCTACTCTATCCCTCACTCACTTCCAGCACGCCCAGCACAACCACCACCAGCTCCACCAGCCTAACATCCCCCCCATTGTCTTCCAGCACAACCTCAACCTCAACGTCTCCTCCTCCCGCGACCTCCTCTTCCACCTCTTCCACCGCCCTCGTGACCCCCGGCCTAAACACCAACCTCCCCAGCGTCATCGTCGGCCCGCTCCCCACGCACAGCTCCGCCCTCAACCCCAACACCTACAACAACAACCTCGAATACGCCAAGCGCCTCAACGAGCTTTTTGGCCCGCTGACGCCCGGCGCAGAGTGCCGACAAGGCCAGGTCGTCTGTCTTGGGTCCCGCTCGCAGGGCGTCTGCCGCGACGGCACGTACTCCGAGGTGGCGTGCGAATCGGGACAGATATGCGCGGCGCTGCCCATGGATGGCGTCGACGGCGTCATGATTGGGTGTCAGGACCCGGATAAGGCGCGTCAGATTCTAAGTGGCAACAATCCGAGCGTGTCGACGACGTCGTCGTCTGCATTACAGTCGTCTAGTCTCATCGTCACACAGTCGCAGTCGCAGTCGAGTGCGGTGGCGTCCACCTCGTCTGCAACTTCGCTTACATCGACGCCGACAAGTACATCGGAGCCGGTGGCCACGTCCACAAGTCATTTGCCTATATCGACGATACCGGAAGAGACAACCAGCGTCGGCTCGCTCATCTCAGAGACGTCTCATCTCACCTCAACCAGCTCACATCCGGCCACATCCTCTCTCCCATCAACGACGGCTTCGTCGCCGCCCGCGCAAACAACAACTGGCCCGGCCCCGACGACGACGTCCATACCTGAGGCTTCATCGCCGCCCGTATCAACAACCAACCCGGCCCCGACAACGTCCTCTCTTGAGACTCCCTCGCGGCCTGCCACCTCTAGACCGCCTCCATCGCCAATAACTGAACCGACTCCAGCAACATCCTCTCCCAAGACTTCACTGCTGTCACTCACCTCATCTGCTCCGCCTTCATTAACAACAGCAACCTTCGTCCCGGAACCTTCATCATCACCTCCACCCGCTACCACCACCACCACCACCACCACCACCACCGCAGCCGTTGGCTCCTTCAGCCGCGGCGGCTGGACCCCCGGCGACCAGATCGTCATCACAGCTACGCCGTCGCACTCTCTTCCGCCCATTACCAGCCTCATCGTGGTTCCCATCGACGACGACGACAACAACGGCGGTAGCCTGGAAACGGCCGGTGCCGCAGAAGTCTCCCCGGCGGCGGCGGCGACGCCGGCAGCAGCAGCAGCGCCGACAGCAGAGGCGGCGGCGCCCACGACTAAAGTGGTTAGCGGCGTGCTGACGGTCGTGTACACCGTGACGGCGACGGTGACGAGCCGTGAGACTGTGACGAGTCGTGAAACTGTGACGAGCCGCGAAACGGTGACGGTCATTATTACGGAAGCATAAAAGTGCTTGAGAAAAAAGAAAGAGGATAGAGGTAAATCTGTTCCAGGCAGAAGAGACGGAAATAATGACACGTATTTTTCGTATATAGTGGTCGTAGATAGTTTTCGACACGTATTTAGCAGTGTCATAATGCGTGTATTTTTTTTCCCCTGACAATTTCCTGGACAAGTCGTTGTTGGACATTGTGATGACGTGATGTGTTATTTCATTCTGCCCTTGCGGGCTTGCTATTAATTCTATAGTGATGCCACAAGAGATGATGCAGGCTTTTCTTTTAGCAAACGACGAGCATGGACTTTTGCAGCTTTTCCTAGCTATTTACAAATGGCGCTGTCTAATCCGTAATACAGCGTTATAGCGCAAGTATTCTGCTAGCACACGCAAGAACCGCTAGTCCTGCTCCGGGACAAGGCTCACTCCTCCTTCCGAGACGGGGCTGCTGTCGCCCGCCGAATCTGGGCGCACCGGGTCCGCTGCCATCTCGAACCGTTTGAGGGCGGGCTGCCCTGCGCCGGTCCGCACCTCGTCCTCCAACAGTCCGTATCGCTCGCCCCAGAGCTGGCGCATCACTTGATAGATGAACATGTACTGCACAGAGCTCTGCACCATCAAGCGGCGCTGCTGGCGCAGCACTTCGACCGTCTCATACACCGGGTCCGCGTCCGCATCATTTGGATCGACAGCGTCAAAGGCTCCCATTTCGAGCTCCCGCATGAGGTGCTCCAGACAGATAAAGGTGCCGGTGCGGCCAACGCCCGCGCTGCAGTGGATAAAGCGTGGCTCATCAATCTCGACGGCGTGCTGCCGCGACACCTTCATGAGATGGAAAAAGTTGGCCACCTCGGTCAAGGCCGGGGCGCCAAAATCGGCCCATCGCCGGTAAAAGAGGTGCCACACCGTGCGCGGCTCCTCTTCCCCGCCGACGTGCAGGAGCAGCTTGCGCCGCTCAATGGCCCCGTCGCAGAGCGTCTCGGTCGACTCGTACGTGAGCGTCGCCGTCCAACCATCGCCCCAGGCATCGGCTGCATTGAGCACCCATGTCTTGTCCTCGTCGTTAAAAGGAAAATATTGCGCACATTTTATATGTCCGTTTTCAACCATGGTCGTGAGCTGAACTACAACAGCCGTCTGTGTCGTATTTTCGGCTACCATGCGCCATACAGAGTCAAACGACTGCGGTGTTGGCCCTTGCATGGCAATGTACCTGAAAGTCGGCGCCGCCTCGTCGGAAGCTGGCACGGCAATGGGCGAAGCGTTGACGTAGTCGAGTGTATCATCCGGGACGTCTAGCTTGATGCGATTATGGCTCCACGGTCGAATATTTAGGTATCGATCCATGCCATTCTTTCCCTTTCCTGGTGCGCCTTCATGATGAGCAAACGACCATCTCTCCTTTTCGTCTGTGGGGGGTATTGGCAGTATGCGATTCTCTTCTCTCTCCTGTATGTCGTTGAATCGACGCTGGAGCTCTGCTTGCGTGTTAGCTTCGCTGCCATAATACAGTCCCCTTGATGAACCTCATTCCATGTCAATCTCACCCTCGTCGCTCTGTGTAAGAAAGGCTGGGATTTTCAAGCTTTGCTCGTCGCCCTGCTCGTTTGTGGATATGGTGCTGTTGCTGACAACGGCTGCGACGGGCTCGCCCAACCGCGTAGGAGCCGGGGAGCAGCTTCTGGCACGCTTTCCTCCATGCAGTCGTCGAAAGGGCGAAAGTCGTGCAGGAAAGCTGGGCGATTTGCTAGCCCTGGATGCGGCGGCGTCATCAAGAGCGAGATGTATAATGTTGCTCGTCGCGTTGCGATCGATGGCGGTTTCGATGGCTAGCGGTTTCGGCTTGCGCCGCAGTTTGGCTATGGGAATCTTGTCCATTTTTCGGGCATCGGCTGAGTGTCTGTCTGGAACCGGGTCGATGGGCAATCCGAGGTGACTTTTGGTGATCAGACGACTGCTGCCCGACGGGCGCATACGCAGCAGAGATGGGGGTGCGCAACTTGCAAGTGACGGCAGCTTCGGCAGTGTAGAAGACGACGCAAGCAGGGAATTTCGATGAAGGCTGATGACAACGAGAAGAAAAAGGAGAAATGCTGCCAAACGAGGGTAGACTGTGTAATAGGAGTGGAGGGATATAACAACAGAACGTTAGGGATTAAGGGAAAGGTCGATGCTGCAGTACCGCCCACTCGGGTCACCAGAAAATCTGGGTGGATGCTCTGAGCCTAATAAAAGAAGGTGACGTGACTGACGCTCCGTCCTTGGTAGCGCTGGGCAGCGTCTCGCCCGCCCCTGGACCACATGGTTGGGCACCCTGCAAGACATGGTCAGCTAATAATCTGCGCTGCGCTGATCATGTCAGATATGTCATATGGGGGCGTCAAGAGTGAAGCCAAGTTGCACAAGAAAGCGAACGCTCTCGTGCCTGGCTCGGCGGATCGGCTTCTTCCCCTGCTGAGACAACCCTCCGAGACGAGACACTGGTGACGGGCGCACAAGCCATCTCAGCAGCTGGTCTTGATTTGCTACAGAGAAAAAATCATGTTTCAAGTCAAAATGGGTATAAACTCATTATAATACATCATGTGAAGAGAGTAGAGGATATTTTGATCCCCGAGTGACTTGTATCTGCCCAAGGCATCACAGTCTTGTACAAGTTATAACAATCGCAGCACACGGCCGACTCAGACAGCCGAGTACACGCCAGTCACAAACCGACCACACTCGACCTTTTGCTCGAGCGTCGCCTTCCTGCCCTTGCCATCTTTCCCTAGACGAGCCGTCTGCTTTGGTGTGAGGCACATGCGGTGCAATTCGCCCCTTCTGCCCTTCTCTCCATCAGCATCGCCACCATCCAGAGGACCGATATAGGTCGGCGCATTCATGTTTGTGCGTTTCCCGGTGCCTAGCTGATAGTGCTCGTTTCCGCCCCAGAATAGCACATCGGAGCCCCAGTTTGTTTCATTTGCTGATGATTTGCTCGAGGCGCTGGTTCGTGTCGCATTGTCCATGACGGCTGAGCAGTGCGTGGTGCCAATCTGTAGCCCCTTGACTTTGATAGGGCGCATCTCGTTCTTGCTTTCGTCAAACTCATACAGGCCCGAGAGGCCCTTGACCTTTGTGGGAGCTGTAGAAACATGCGTCCATTTTCCAGTGCCCAGCGTGCCGTAGGTGCCTTGGCCAGTGGCCCAAAGATCCGATGTGGTGCGCGGCATTCTCTTGGACGGGACAGCTTTGCTGGCATTTTGTGTTTTTCGCGCCTCGGCATCAACGGTGAAGTAGGTATTGACGCCGCCAGCAGCAATAGACGTCACATTGGCCACTAAGCCGCTCTTTGCATACAGCTGGTCGACAGCGATCATGTCAGGGATGTAGTTGACGGGCTCTCCATCTGAAGCAAAGCCCAGCTGGCCAAAGGTGTTATCACCAAAGGCAAAGATGCGGCCCGTCTTATCAAGGACCGCGGAGTGATGGTCTCCGGCAGCGATCTGTGTAATTTGGAATCCAGAGAGCTCCTTGATCTCCTGTGGTTGGTCGTACGGACCAGCTGGGCGTGTCTCCCAGGACAGGCCAGGAATTCCCATTTGGCCCTTGGAGGGATAAGAGCTTGCCGAAGAAGCGGCGGCAAAGACACGGCCCTTGGATGTCA
This sequence comes from Beauveria bassiana ARSEF 2860, assembly GCF_000280675.1. Lineage (NCBI taxonomy): Eukaryota > Fungi > Ascomycota > Sordariomycetes > Hypocreales > Cordycipitaceae > Beauveria > Beauveria bassiana. The sequence goes on along the minus strand of NW_007930838.1, from coordinate 280,820 downwards.
GAATTAGGGCATGCTCGAGACCACTTCGAACATCCGTGACGTGCTCGCCCCAGCCCAAGCCAGTAGGGGTGAGATCACGGAAGTTGACCGCCGCTTTCCCGGGAGAGCTCCAGAAGGACCAGCTGTTCTTGTGCTCGTCTGGCTTGAAGCCGCCTTTGACATCATTTCGAGATGCTGGTACAGAATATACATTGCCGCTTCGCGACAGCGCAATGATGCGGTCGGCCGATACCTCAATCTTGGCTAGATCCTTGCCCCGAAGGGTGAGGCTAGGCTTGGGATCGGCTTGCGAGAAGCCAGTACCCCACTGTACCAAGTCACCGCTCTCCGTGACAGCGGCACCGAATTCCGATGTGAGCTTCAGGTCGCGCAGCAGCTGGTCGTCAAAGTAGGCGATTCGTCGGGGAAGTTTAATGTATTTTTCGTTGGACTCGGGATCAATGACCTTGCCGGCATTGGATCCCCAAGCGAAGACACCAGGATGTTCTATGCTCTTCTTGATTTGGACATGCTGTGAGCTGAGGAGGTCGCGATAGTCCTCTGTGGAGACGGCCCTCTGTCGTGGTTGTTCGAATTCCAGCTCGGCCTTGGGTCGTACGTTCTCGTCGGCGCCGTTGGTTGCCATTAAGCGTGGGTAATAGTATGCGCCAGCTGCCGCGACGCCAAACACCGCAGCAATTCCAAGAAGCTTTCCCCCGCGACGACGGGAAGGCTGCGTGAATCGTGCATTTGAGTATAACGCAGTCTGGCGTTGCGCTGTGGCGCGGAGAGATTGATGTGCGACTCGTTTCAAGGCGAGCGTCGAAGGATTCATAGTTATGTTGAGTCGAGTAGGCAGTGTTTGAGCGTAATTCGATGGCAGCGAGACCAGATCAATTGCGCTGGTGAAGAAGAATCGATGACGGCGAAAATGTTGGTCATAAGGAAAGCTACAGTGGGTCGGGCCTGCGACCAAAAAATCACAAGTGCGAGTGGCTCGTTGCTCAGCAGGAATCCGTGGCGCTTCATTGGTCAGTAGATGCAACCTACCCTTCAATCCTAGGAAGCTCTCTTTTATTTTCTTTGCACGTATGGATCAAATCAATTCGTATGTCGTCTTCAAATCCGAGACATGAAGCTGATTCTCCCTGGTTTAACGGCATACTTTGGGCTACGTTGGTCCCTGTTGTTGGCCCGATCAGCCGGATACACCCGACGGTTGTTAGAACAATGCCGATCAGGATGTACCGATGGTTCAAGCACTCATCACTAACCTACACCGAGTCTTTTGCGTTTACAAAGGTGACAAAGGTCCTTTGTGCTACCTTGAGTGATCATTTCCTGGATGCGTTTGAGATTTGGACTGGATATACTTGGAGAAGCTGCATTTTAGGCCGCGGTAATATTACTTTGTAAAAATAGAACGTCTTGTTCAGTCCAGATGCAGCTATAGTTTGAGGCATGTAGAGCGATTCCCACGACGCCAAAAAACCTCGAAAAACTTCCACATCCATCTTGAAAGGGGAAAAAAAAATCTCGATACGAAGCTACTAGAAACTATTTTCGAGCTCCGTGAATAATGTATGGCGAGATGCTAGGAGGGCCTGAAAGTTGCGAGCCGTTTTAGTGTGCGTCGCCTGCATTGCACTGAACCCTTGTACTGTACTTACTACATAGTTAGTCATTATGCTTAATCTACTGTAACTACACCGGCGACTGAAAATCATCTGTGATAGCCTGCAACCAGGCTTCACGTTGTCGCAGTCTGCGGGTGGCAGAGTTCTTCACGGTCCGAGAATAAACAGCTCACCAGCACGTCTTCTTCATCTCAAGAATCATCTAGACATGTAGAGTATTCCTCACATAGTTGCATCTGCCAGAGTCCATGCGCCTTTTTATTAGTTAGGGGCTGAGCAGAAGCTCCCAAGAAAAGCGGATATTGTCGGTGTAGCTGGGAGTGGATAAAAGGATTGAGCTGTCACAAATCACGACGAGCTAAAGATATATTAACTACATGTCTTCGGCATGCTCGGAAAGGAAGGCTCGGGAAACACCCCTTTGGTCCTTGCCGACACCCGTAGCTCTCTGCCCCGCAAGACGTGCAAAGACGGGGAAGAGAACAATCTCGGCCCGCATCGCGCCACACTTTGTTAGTGTACTTTTGTCAACAAACTCAAGATGAACCATCTGATAAAAAAGAAAAAAAAAATACGAGGAACAAGGTATTTTCAGCGATTGCCTCAAAAGACATTAAGAACACCTCAAGAGAGAGTTTGGATGACAGCCTCATTTCAGCCAGCTGTATCTACTGCCAAGACTACTATAGACGTAGAGTTCAATAATGGGCGAGATGCGAAAGATGACACAGGGGCGGGTCGAAGCTACTCTATATTCATCACTCTTTAATTAAATACTACTTTCGAGACTCGAGTCAGGCGATCTGATGATAAAACTGCAGCCGTGATGGCGTGGTTGACAACTGCCGTCTTACACTCTCGACAACTGGGTCGCCGTATTCCACAGTGGTGGTCGGGCCATCGCGTCGCCAAGAAGGGCGTTGACGACCAGGGCGTTGATCAAAACCATCCAACGGATGATCGGCAATAGGAATGAATATCCGCTGCGGCAATTGAATTGCCACAAAGTCTGTGGGGAGAGGTGGGCGGCTCCAGGTAACAAGCGGCGGGTCTTGGATACATCTGGCTATGCTTGAACCGTATACGGAGTAGAGCTTCCAGGACCACGCAAAGTGGATGGTTCTCAGGTTGGCAACAGTGAGGCGCAGCATAAACTTCTCCTTTGCAGCTTGTCGGTTCTCTTGCTCAAGGCTGTGTAGATTTCAATTCACGGCAGTTGTCTTTGTCGGTACATCGGTGACACATTTTGTGACGAGCAAAAAGTATATAAAGAACGGGATTCCTCGACAAAAGAGAGAAGAGACCATCACTATCACAAACACTCATCTCACAACCATCTCAACACTCTTATCTTTCAACTCTTCCCTTCAACTCAATCAAAATGAAGTCTGCTATCGCTTTCGTCATGGTCCTTGCCGGCCTCGCTGTTGCCGCTGAGTCTGCTCCCAACAACACCCCCGACCTCGAGGCCCGCTTCTGCCCTGTTGGCAAGACCTGCGCTACTGATAGAGTGAGTGATGCTCCATGATAATGAAGACGAGTTATGCTAAAAAGTCAAAGGAATGCGGCTCGTGCCACTGCAACAACTGGAAGGGCAAGTGCGAGAACTAAGAGGCTAACGGCCTCGCTGTGGCTCTTGCTGCAACCTCGGCTATCTTTAAGAGAGGTCCCAAGTGCTAGCAAAGACAAATCTTGCCGTCAATCTCACAGCTTTAGGATCAATGCACAGTCCTGTGGCCGTGTCAATGATTCAAACAGCTCCCGGATCAGCGCTGCAGTAAGGGTCAAGGAGAATCGAATAAAAAGTTGGGTAGATTCATCGCCTTTTAGTTTCTAGAAAAAGGTAGCAACAAGACAAAAGAGTTTACCCTATCTAATGGTGTCTTGGGAGTGCTTTGTGACTGGAATCATACTGTTTCGACAAGCTGATGTTGCGCGCAAGCTGAGTGTGCGGATGCAAGGCGACGGGGAGCTCTTACTGGAAGACACTGCCTGTGATGCGCTGTCCGTTGCGAACAGCTTTTCCAGTCTATGCGACGTTACCATGATTAGCTGCAAAGGTTCGTAGATGGGATGCCAAGGAGAGTCTCTGTCGAAGGAGCTTGTTTGGTGCGCGCGGGTAGGATCGGGCACTTGATGGGCAGCCGTTGGTTGCGATACCGGAGCGGCGTCAGGCACAGTCTCAAGATCCAAAACCCTTTACTTTAGATATGAGACCCTTCAATGTCAGGTTCAGTCTTCGAAGCGACTTTTGAAAAGTCAGGCTAACGCCTTGGCACGCTCTAGATATATGGTTAATTTATTTGTTGTTGTGGTGGTCGTTTTGGTTGGACTGTTGTGAAGAGTAAATGTTTTGGGCCTATTTGCGGCCTCGTAAATTGATAAAAGATTTAGAAAAAATAAAAGGAACAGTCCTGTCGTGTGACCACGCTACTTCATTGACAAAGGCACTTGCTGAGATACAAGATGTCGTCAAGTAGGAGATTAATGACTGGTTTAAAGTGAGTTCAATTCGTGCAATAATTTTAGAAAGTTTAAATTACGGCAGTCGGCTGACATTGTGCACAGACGCGCTGCCGCCAGCACCGGCGGCCGGAGTCTCTAGCTCCGACCGTCTCTCCACCCAACGCGTGGCTTCAACGCTGCATAGCTCCCTGCTTCAAAAACCCCAGACCTGTCGCTCCCGGCCACCATGTACGAGGATGCATGGTACAGCTTTGTACCAGAGGCTACCGGGAAGCCTGCCACGAGTAACAATGTTTCCCACGGGCACAAGCGAAACGAATCGCTTCTGCAGCAGCCCAACGTCAGTCATCTCCCCCACTGCGGGGTGTGCGAACATACACTTACGATCCATTAGGGACTGGGGAAAGACCAAAAGATATCGCAGTCTATAGGAACATCTATAGGAAACTCAGAAGATCTAAGCGGACCCCCGGAAGCGTCTGTACTGCGGCGCGCAGCGTCATATGCAGACCATCGTTGTGCGCAGAAAGTCAACCATCATGGGGCCACACGAAAGAGGCAGACCGGTCGCCAGAATAGGAATTGGGAGGCATTGTTTCTCAGCACGGACGCGAAGCACACCCCGAAGCTATACACGGCCGATCTACAAACCAACAAAATATTGAACGAGCAGCTCCTCGAAGCTAGTCAGCAGGAATACCTGTAAGAGCAGCTTACGCCCACGCGGCAACATACACTCATGCGCTTTAGACTATACCGAGACCAACTATCTCTCACGGAGCGGCATCTCGACGGACTTATAAACGATGCCAATGCTGCTCTTGAGCTCTTGGCCCAGCTATCCCACTCCTTCCAGTCGGTCGAAGTGCAAACATCCACGTTCCAAGCGCAGTGCGAAGAGGTTCTCACGGAGCAGAAACGGCTGGAGAAGCTTGCGAACGAGGTCGGAACCGATTACTACTACTACTCTTACCTCGATACTGCGACAAGACGACTCAATGCACCAGGCGCTGGTCGACTGGTCGACGACGAATCGTTTGGAGAAATGGTGGAAAATATCGACGCCTGTATCGCATTTATGGAAGACCATGTGCGTGGCTCAGCCCCCTCGTCCCGGATTTAAAGGCTAATATGGACTCTAGGAAACATATCGCGAGCGCGACTCGTACCTCGCGCGATACAATGCGCTGCTGACCAAGTGCCTGCATCTGCTGGACCACGGCTTCAGCACCAGGCTAGAAAAGGTCTCATCAGACATAGCGCGCCAATTGTTGGCGACCAAATCCGAGTCAACAAAACATGCGCTTGCTTATGGACGATTCGAGGAAATGCTCAGTGACTCCTACGCTCTACTCCCAAACATTCATAAAGTAACTCGGCGCGTATATGACCAATACGGGCGTTTCGACAGCGGAGTACGCAATTCTTCCATTTTCTCCAGCTCAACACTCAGCATGCTTCGCACATATCTCACTACTCGTGACCGTGACATGAAAATGATGACGCAGCACGATGTGGAGGAATTCCAAAGGGAAATCAAGGAACTGTCCTTGGAGACGGCATCACGAAATTTCATCAAGCAAACGCTGGAGCGAGTGCACAACGAAAACAGCTTATTCTTCAAGGTTTTCAACATTGAGCCCGCATGGAACAATGCTCACGATTCAGTGTTTCAATCCATCAAGACGGTGCAAACGGTCATGGTCCATCCGGGAAATCTGCAACCGATGGCTACACAACTCCAGACTGCGTTCCAGACTGCTGACATTCAGTCTGTATGCAACATTGTCGGGTGGATTGCCAGCGAGTATGGCATATCGGAGAATGACGAAGACGAAGACCCGATTGCGCCGAAGCAATATAGAGAATACGCCGCCCGTCTACTTGTTGAGCACCTGTGGCCCTTTGTCGACAATTGCTTTGAGGCGGAAATTACAAAGAGAGTTACAAAGGGCGTTGTAACAGATGACGCACTGAAAATTGGCCCAGTGGTGGATGGCGTGTCTTCGTCCAATGCATACCCCTTGGTGCAGAAGGCGGTTGACCTTTTGCGGATGTTTGACCGGGCTATGCCCAAAGAGAGATCCGTGAGTTCCAAAGTGTACAGTGTAAACTAGATGCTAACATCTTGTATAGTCGCAAAACAGCCAGGTGGTATTCCGCGTCGTGCGTGAGGCAATTCAGGTGCTGCAGCAAGCTTCATCACGCATCCAATCACAGAAAATTGCGACGGACGCAGACCTTTTTATGATAAAAAATCTGCTGATTATCAAAAATGAGCTGCTATCGCTGGAGATTGGCGACATTCGCAGCCAGCCGCCGGCCATGCAGCACTTTGGCCAGATCTGGGAGACACTCAGCCCGCAGAATCTCGTTGGCTTTGTCGGCAACATCCTGGGCGGTCAGCTGTGGTCGCGCGGCGGGCCGTCGGTAACGGCAAAGACGCTGACTGTCGAGGATATGAATGAGCAGCTGGACGAGCTGCTGCGGCAGTCCATCTACGGCTTCACCAAGCGCTGGGCGGGCCGGGTCAAGGACGCGGGGAGCGGCAAGTCCGGTTCTCAGACTCTGGCCACGGTGGAGAGTCAGCTGCAGACGATACTGCAGATGGCATTCAGTAACCAGCCGGAGGTGATTGGAAAGCTCAAGGAGGCGGTTGCGTATTATGAGCAGGACACGGCGGCGCGATCTGGAAAGCGATAGACAAAATAGAGGATGGTACTTGAGACAATGCGTCTCTCAATGGAAGAGCATTTGGTAGTCCCAGTCTCTTGTACAGTTGAATGTTGTTGAATTTCCAAGAACGCCACGTACGACTTTGTTATCATGACGTGGCACCCGCTTGGGCTGTAAAAGATTTCTGAAAGGCTGAGAACTCGCTTCGGTCGATCCCATCAGTCCCATTCTTGTCGATTCCAATCTCGGGCCGTTTCAATCCGCCATCAAGTGGACTACAGCCTCGTCTTACGTATTGTATTGCTTAGTTTCCACTTTCGGCTGACTGGCCCAGATGGACCAACTCCTCTTAAACAAGCAACCTCGCAAGGGGATTGTTCTCCTACAACTGCTGTCATCGTCTCACCTTTTTACCCCTTACGAGGCTTGTGAAGATTTGGGAAAAGCAAAACCTTTCACCTTTCGTCATTGGAAACAAGAATCGGCCTGCAAGGATGACGTCAAACGACAGCGCCTCCTCGCTCCGCACTTATAGAGGCAACTGCCACTGCGGGGCATTTGTCTACGAGGCAGAGCTGCCCGAGATCACGGCCGCTTCCGAGTGCCCGTGCAGCATCTGCCGGAAAAAGGGCTACCTGTTTGTGGGCACCAACTCCAAGACGCATTTCAAAGTGGTCAAGGGCTCGCTGGAGAGTCTGTCCGAGTACACGTTTGGGACCAAGGCGCTGCACCACAAGGTAAAAAAGGTTGCGAGGGTGAAGGGCGTTGGGAGCAAATACTTGGCTGCTAACGGGCAATAGTTTTGTTCTCATTGCGGAACGGCGGTTCTGGCGACTGTTCCAACGGTACAGGCGCCGAGAAAGGATATTTATCTGAATGTAGGTGTCGTGTGGTGTCGTGAAGGTGGGCTAGACTGAGGTTGGCAGGTGCACGCCATTCAAGGCATCAATACTTGGACGCTCGAACGTACGCCGTGAGTGTCGCTTTTACGTGATAGTTCACGACTACAGATTCCCCAGCATTCTGAACAATCTTTAGCATCGATGGGACCAAGATTGGAAACCCTTACGAAGAGCCCAAGCATATCGGGCCCCTGCCGGCCGTCGAAGTTGAAGGCGGGCAGCTCTACACGGGCAGCTGCCACTGCGGCAAGCTCACCATTGCCGCCGTGATCAAAACGCTCGAAGACGACCGGGACTCTGGCATGATTGAATGTAACTGCAGCATCTGCGAGCGTGTAAGTCCCACCACCACCACCCCACCGCCTTCTACCTCTACTAAAATCATTTCTTGTCAGAATGCCTATCTGTGGGTGTACCCCAAAACCGAGCAGGTGGTGCTGTCAGGTAAGGAAGAGGATATTGCGCGGTACCGCTTCAACCACGAGGTGCTGGCCAAGCCGTTTTGCAGGACGTGCGGCGTCAGCATGAGCAATCCGGTCAACGAGAAGACGACGGCCGACGAGGCGGCCGCCAGAATGCCGGACGCGGACGCGGCGCAGCGGGACAAGGTGCGTCGGATCATGGCGCATCACCGCACCATACACCCGGTGAATGTGCGGACGCTGCACGGCGTGGACCTGAGCAGGCTGCACGTAAGGAGGTTGGACGGGGCAAAGTTGATTGCGCCGCCGTACGTGAGTCCGTAGGCCTTGTTGGGGGGTTTAATGATGAAGTGGGCGTGATTTGATGAGTTTCAATAGGCATGGCGATGGAGTTGTGTTGAAGCATAAGGGCGCGCGTTCGCGGCTGCTGTTGAGGGCGTCGGAGTGGAAGTCGAAGTAGTGATGTTATTGATTGACCCTTGATATTATTGCACAATGGAACATGTGTTGAAACGTGACTGTTATAACATGTCCTTTGGTGGATAGGACGATTTAGATTGATGAAAAAGAAAGAAAGAAATCTGCTGCGGGCTCAAGAGGCCACGGCTATCGGCGGTCAGCGCAGAGAAAGATTGACGAATTGGCCGGGCCGACCACCGAGATGCGCTTCTTCTTCTGATGCCCACTGTAATTGAGTTGAGCCCAGCGGACCTATTCCCCTGTAATAATGGAACAGGGCCCAGCCGCGGGGAACCTTGGAGGGCGCTACCTATCAGTACAGCGGAAGAAACAAGCGCTGTGGGTTTTGCTTGTGGGCAGCGTCAAGTGGGTCTGGCCCTCTTCATTGACAAACGAAAATTGACCCCAGCCTGCTAAAAACCGTTTGTCATGACCGCTGCCGAGCACGACATCGGACCTCTGTTGCCCATCGGCCCGTCGCCGCCCCTCCTCTTGTCTCTACAGAAACATTTTCCCCTTGGTTTTTTTTCCCTCGTGCCATTGACTTTTTTCTTTCATCAAGCAGCGTCGTCGCTACTGTTTTTTCTCAAACAGTTTACTCTTGAACCACCCTCAATTGACCACTTTCTGGCCCCCAATCGCACCCCGGAGTAAACGCCCGACAACCAAACCACCAAAAGCTACTCCGAAGCCAATACACCACCACCACCACAACCACCGCCACCATGGGCGCGCCCATTGTCGATCTCGAACCTCCCCAAGGCTCCTCCCAAGCCGCCAAGGACCTCTTCTCCGGCGCCGTCGGCGGCATCGCGCAGGTCCTCATCGGCCAGCCCTTTGACATTGTCAAGGTGCGCCTGCAAACCACGACGCAGTACCGCGGGGCCCTCGACGCCGCCGCCTCCATCTACCGCCACGAGGGCGCCCTCGCCTTCTACAAGGGCACCCTGACGCCGCTCATTGGCATCGGCGCCTGCGTCTCTGTCCAGTTCGCCGCCTTTCACGCCGCGCGCCGCTGGTTCGAGCAGCGCAGCGGCACCCTCCCCGGCGAGCGCCTCGCCTACTCTCAATACTACGCGGCCGGCGCGTTTGCGGGCGTCGCCAACACGGTGCTCTCCAGCCCCATTGAGCATATCCGCATCCGGCTGCAGAGCCAGCCGCACGGCGCGGGCAGGTTGTACAGCGGGCCCGTCGACTGCGTGCGCAAGATTGCCGGCGAGGCTGGCGTGCTCGGCGGCTTGTACCGCGGCACCTCGGTCACGCTGCTGCGCGAGGCGACGGCGTACGGCGCGTGGTTTACCGCGTTTGAGTGGATGATGAATGCCGACGCCCGCCGCACGGGCGTCGACCGCAAGGACGTGCCCGGCTGGAAGGTGGCCTTTTACGGCGGCCTGGCCGGCGAGTGCCTCTGGCTCGCCTCGTACCCCTTTGACGTGGTCAAGAGCAAGATGCAGACGGACGGGTTCGGGAAGCGCCAGCAGTTCAAGTCGATGCGAGACTGCTTCGCCGCGACGTATAGGGCTGGCGGGCTGGCGGGCTTCTGGAAGGGCATTGGGCCGACGCTGCTGCGTGCCATGCCTGTCAGCGCGGGCACATTTGCGGTGGTTGAGATGACGATGCGCGCTCTCAGCTAACCATGTCACCTGGAAGCCTTTTTTCCTCTTCTTCTCTTTTTTTTTCGCTTTCGTTGGTTGTCTGATTTACTGCCATTTTCGTGTTTGTGGGGTTTGTTTGGGCTCTGTTATATCCTCTCGATTTGCTTCACGCAACTGAGATTTGCGAGCATTCATCACCGGCGCAAAAGGTTAAACAAAATCAAAGATAAAGTAACCATGAAACGGCTAGTTCTTCCCTTTTGTCTAGTTCATGCAAGATATCAATCGCTTATATAGAGAAATCTCAAAGACTTTATACCTCCACCCCACGGCGTTTTCCCCGCGCGTAAATCTCGTTCATGTCCTCACGTCTATTATTGCTCGTCTCCCGCGACGCACTCCCGCTACCAGCCCGTATTCTCGTTATTCTCTACCCGCCGCTGCAGCACCTGGCGCGCATTCGCCGGCGTCAGGCTGTGCAGCTGCATCTCCTCCAGCAGCGTCCTCGCAGCGTCATTATCCGTAAACGCGCGCTCACTGGCCTGCCCGAGCGTCACGCCGCCGCCGCCGCTCATCTCGTCTGGCAGCGTGATAGGTAGCCGCAGCAGCTCCATGGCCTCGCGGAGCTCTTCCAGCGCCGACGAGCCCCCCGGCAGATGCCGCTCAATGACGGCGGCGAGGGCTTGGCCGTCGTGCGCAAACTGGACGGCGCCAAGCGTCGTGAACTGGTGCTTCATGAGGACGCCGTTCCAGAGCAGGTCCTGGAGCTTGTCGAGGGCGCCGTGCCACACCCGGCGGTACGAGGCGCCGGAGAGAGCGCGGTGCAAAAAGTCAAAGCTTTCCTTGAGCTTTGAAAGCGGGAGGTCTAGTTCAGCGGTGATTGATAATTGCGAAGGGTCTTTGGGCGCGAGGTTAGCAATCATGGGACAAGCGCTCCTGGTCAGTACATACCCAATGTGTCGGCATCGCCGATTGTCGTCCACTGCGGCCGTTGTGTGTAGGCGCGAAACGCCTTTGACTGCGCGTCCGCCAGCGTCGACACCAGAATCTCTTCGGCAGCCTTGCGACGGCTGCTGTACGCCGCAATAGTCTCGTCAAAGATGGCGCCGTTGTGGCCCGAAGAGCTGGTAATATCCTGTTCCCCGTCTAATTCACTGCTGCTGCCCGACCCAGACGCTGTCTGCAGCTCGTCCCACAGCTCGGTGAAGAACTAAATTTGTCAGTATGGAAAAAGGCGCAGCTGCAGAACATGACACACCTCTTCGTCACCCCATTCTGTCAAAGCATTCACAATGTGATCTGAACTGCCAATGACCTTGCACAGCGTCTCGAGAGCACCCAATCCCTCCAGTGCAGCGAGTTGCTCTTTTGTCGTACCGTGCAGTGTGCGACCCAGCGCCGACGTCATGGACTGGTATGCCTCGAGCGATCCCTTAAGCCGCTCGTGGTAGCCATCCAAGATATCCAGCTGAATACGCGTCAAAAACCGCACCTTGTGTTTCAACGAGCGTAGTCTCTCGTATTTGGTCGTAATGGTGCGCAGCAGATCCGCCACGCGCACCGCCGCAAACGTCGGCTTCATCTTGCCCGCCACAGCGTAGTCGTAGTCAATTTTACGCGCGTCTGGCGCCTCAAGGATCGTCTCAAATCGTTCGAGCGCAAACTTGCGTTCTGCTTCAAACCAGACCTCAAAGTGGACGGCGAGAACCTCGGTCGTGAGCCCCGACCATCCATTTTCCGCGTCGCCGCCGTCGTAGCTGAAACGCGACCGAATCGTGTCGTCAAAATTGATGAGCTGGCCGATGAAGGTGCTCAGGAATGGCGTGTTGCCAACAGCTTCTTGTGCGACGGCGTGAACCTTTTCTTGCATCACCATGAGCATGGACGTAATTAGCGCGCAGACGGGGTCGGCATAGACAGTCTTCTCCGCCACGGGGGTATCATGGAATTTGGCAGCTAGTACAGGTGCCAGGTTATCGCGGAAGAAATCCTCCCACCTTTCGATTATTGACAGAAACCACGGGAAGCAGTGGCTGCCCATGGACTGCGGCTTGCTCGTCGGCTTGTCGCTTAGGAAATGAAATCGGAATTCCGCCACGAAAATGTGCGCCATGACATCCACCGGCAGCAGTGGCACCACTTCTGGGCTGTGAATAATCTCAGGCATCTGAATGTCGACCAGCTTCTCAACACACACAATCCATTCGTCGTCCATCTCCGACTGCGGGTCAACCCGCGGCCAGCCGCGCTTCTTGAGCACCGCCTCCAGCTCGTCCGACATAATTTTCTTCATCTCGGCCCACAGATTTTCCGTCACGGCCTCGACGTGGCTCACGAGGTGCAGCTCTTCGCTACCTGGCAGGCCGCGCAGCTTGAGCGCCAGCTCCTTCAATTGCGCATACGGCTCCAGCGCGGCCTTGGGACTGCCGGGCAGGTGCACTGTGGCCTCTCCCCGCAGCCGCTCGACGTCCTGCAGCAGCACGAGATATTTTCGCGCGAGCTCGACGGCCTTGCGCTTCTGCATCGGCCGCTGCAAACGGGCAATGGCCTCGGCGGGCGCGTCCGACGCCGCGGTCGCGCGCACGCGCTCGTCGATATCGGCCTGGAGCGCGCGGAATTCGGCAATGCGCTCCTGAATCAGACCATGGCGGTCGTCGGTCGTGCGGCGCGCGAGGTCGAGCTCCCGCACCGCGGCGTCAAGCTGCGCCTCGAGCTGCGTGCGCTGCAGCTCGACCGTGTCCAGCAGCGCGTCCAGAGCGTCGAGGTCAGCGGCCGACTGCAGCTTATCTTCGAGGTAGTCTTCGACCCGCGCGTCGAGGGCGCTTTCAGGCGGTTGCGGTTCGATGGTGGCCATATTGTCATTACTGGCCGGCGTTTGGATGGTGGGATGGTGATGGCAGATGTCACTGCTGAGTTGGTCAAAGCTAATCGATAACGGGAAGTGGTGCGAAGCTCCCCACATATGCTGCAGTGTAAGTCTAGCCATACAACCACGCCGACTCGAAACAATTGATAAAATGGAAAAGACTGAGAATACATGTTATGAAATTGGAAAATATGTCTCGAGTACTATATAGAGGTTGTGACTTGGACTTGACTCTACATGTACTTTTGGCTTGCTCGCGTGGTGTTGTAAAATGATAGACTATCAGCTTCATCTGGGCCATGAAGATGTCATCAAGCCTTGGCGGAGAGGGAAAGCAAACAAAGAGTTTTACATTGAAATCGGCTTTTTTTTCTTGGCGGCAGCATCCAGTTTATACCAAGTACTGGTTACGCGCTGTATGCATTGAAAGCAGGCACCCGTTGGACAAGTTGGACAGGTCATGACGCTAATATCTCAGTGGTGGTAAAGAATGCGTGGCGATCTTTCTTTGGCGTATTGGATTCAATTATATATTTGTAATATAGCGCATTTTCAATGTACGAAGCGACGATGATGCCGTGGATCTTTTTCTCACCGTTAGGGCGTCTACACCAGCAGGATGGCATGTTCTAGCGGCCGCCCGACGATCTCGGTCTGTGCTACTGGTGCTGTCGAGATGGTAGCAACAGTAACGTTCTGCGAGATATAGTTCTGTAGCGGCAAACTCTACATAATTTCTTGCATGATGACAAAGGCGCCAGATTTGGCTAAAAACGAGCGAGTACCGTATGTGTGGCTCTGTCGACGTGACGCACGATAGGTAGCCAACACTTGCAGCCGGTTTTAGCGTGACTCAGCAGATGTACTTGCAGGAGTGCCTACATTGCACCAACGCTACGAAGCAAGGAAAATCTGCGTAAGCGATCAGTACGTGAGAGTAGGAACCGCATCCTTGGTACTTCTGAGGTGTTTCATAGGCTGAACAGTGGACTCGTGTTTCGAGAGGTGATATTCGGGGTATGTGCTCGTGAGGCCGTGACCATCGCCCAGCCAACGCACAGCCTCAGATAGCAACAGCACGCAGGCCATTCATCCTTTTCCATACGACCTGGTGCCTTCATTGATCTCATCAAGTCGTTGAACACGGAAAGCATCACTGGCATGTCCTTTTCAACGCCTCTGAGTCAATCGCCTACCAGCAAGATTTCTGGCGCCCAGCGTGGCATCGATTAGACGGCGTCATCTGCCGATGCAACCTGTCAGGAACAAGTCATGATCAACCAGTCATGCCAGCTCCATGAGGAGACAGCTTCCTCCACTGTACTCCGTAAATAGTTAGCTTTGCTTGGCCGATCCAAGAAAAGAAACCCTGCGGTGCGCACTCGGAGAGGAGAGAAAAAAAGACGTCTGATCCTGGCCAACAAGCGCCCGCCACTCCCGATTGAAGCGGCCCCACTTGTGGCCGACGTCACCCCTGGTTGCCCCGTCAACAATGCCGTAACCAAGTAAATAGCACTATGCACGCCTTGGACCTGGACGTAAAGTGCGGTGGCTGGGCCAACCATTAGGCACCGTTGGCGACTTGCCATTATTCGCAAGGTTGGGTGTCACCTAGTGACAGGCACACACTTTGTTCTTTATTTCCCTGCCTCTTCCTTTTCTTTGCAGAAAAACCAGCCATCGACTTTTTTTGTGAAACCAGTAAAGCAGCCGAGAAACCCTTTAATATTGCCCAGAGGAAAGTTGCATTCCAAACCAAACACACACACACACACACACACACACACAAAACCCACCCGAGAAAAGAAGACATCATTCCCGCATTCCTCCCGAATTCGTGTGCACCTTGTCGTCTAAAAAGAAAACGGTCTAGATATACTTCGAGAATCATTCTTCGTCTTGGCCGCGCATTCCAGACAAACGACCGACCCCGCCGCCGTCTACGAGATTGACCGTTATCCGTTCTCGCTACCAAAGTCGCCGCCGTTGCCGATTCTGGGGCCGCATTCCGATCTCCATCGCCAATTACTCGTTCTGTTTGACAAAGGCAACTCGACGGTCGAAAGCGAGACACGGGCCGGAGACCAGCATCGGGCACACCGAGTCCTAACAACACGGCGCTTGAACGGGCTTTACAACCTCGTTCTCACTCCCGACATTGCAGAACGCCTTGGTGTGACAAAGGCACCTCCTTCAGTCGGAGCAGAGCAGCTCTCCTCGTGAGCTTTGCCGCTCCCACGAGCTTTGGATCCCCATCGCGGGATTTCCAACACCATCGCCAACCAAACCACCCAGCACACAGCCGTCGGGCACATAACCGCCCAGGATGCCTCGCTTCCAGGTGGGATGGACCCGGTACATTCCCTTTCTGGGGTACCACCACGTGCTGATGATTCTCATCGCCATTGCCATTATCCTGCTGTCGCTGCTCCTCGCCGGCTGCTCGTCGTCGTCGCCCCTCATCCCCAATATCTTCCTCCTCTCCCTCTACTACAAACGCTACGAGGCCACGCCCGACACGGCGCAAGTGTACTATAATGTGCATTCCGCCCTCGCCAACATTGCCGGCGGCGCTCAGCTGCAGGCCCGCGTCGGGTACTTTGGCATCTGCGTCAACCCCGACGGCGGCTCATGGCTATGTAGCAACAACGCAACGGCGCTGGCGCGGCAGGTCAGCCAGGACCAGGATCCGCTGAATCTGATTTGGCTGGCGGCGCAGTTCAAAGACATGATTGTCTTTCCCTACCTAATGTACGTCGAGACCCCTGGATATCCCATCCCCTTTCCCTCACCAAATCCAAAAGCCACTAACATGTTTCCCTAGAATCATTGCCATCATCTTTGCCTTTCTCTGCGTCCTCCTCCTCGCCACCTTTCCCTCGTGGTATGAGGAGGAAGACTCGGAAGGCTCCGAGCGCGTCGTCCGCGCCATTCCCTCGCGAGCCGTCTCCCAAGTCTCGCTCGCCATCATCTTCATCGCCAGCATCTTTGTGCTCGTCTCGGTGCTGTGGCAGCACACGGCCTCGGTCGCCGCCTCCGTCATTGCCCAAGATTTCGGCAATGGCGTTGTTAAATCAGGCGTCGGCACCTCGGCCATGGTGCTTGGCTGGTTTTCGTTTGCGCTGCTCATTATTGTTACGATTGGTCTCATTGTCACGATATTAACA
Organism: Beauveria bassiana ARSEF 2860; assembly: GCF_000280675.1. NCBI lineage: Eukaryota > Fungi > Ascomycota > Sordariomycetes > Hypocreales > Cordycipitaceae > Beauveria > Beauveria bassiana. The sequence continues at coordinate 264,651 of NW_007930838.1, read as the reverse complement.
ATTAGCGTCGTACATCAACTGGTGTAATCCATCGCTTCTTTGATTTCGTTGATACCTTGAAATTTTATGCGAAATGATGAGTTTTTTTCCCTTTCAAATACATATTGAGACCATGTACAAAGAACCACAGAAAAGAAAAGCAGCGGCAACCAAAAGGGTCATGTACATCTTCGAGCTTGGAAAAACACACAACCCAGATGGATGGCGATTCTTTTGGGAAATTGGCACAACGCATCAGCACTGGAGTTGGTTTTATATACTTTTCTTCTTTTTCCCTTTTTTTTCCCCGCACCGTTTATCAATACCTTTGCTCATGTCGTTTTGGAGATTGGGTGCTGGACGAGGAAAAGCAAACACAAAAGATGTGGACTTGTTTTGAACGAAATGAAGAGACAGATGAAGGATAATGGATCGAATGTGAATAGAATATATGATATCTAGCCAGTCGTAGGGATCAAGTTCCCCGATAACGAAATATTGTTTGGCTGCCAAATTGCCGTGTTTTGGAAATGCTTGTGACAATTGTCGTAATTACTGGCTCGACTTATTACCTAGTGACACATCTTGAATGTAGAATGATGAGTGTTGAAAAATCGTAAATAATCAATTTTGGCTGCAAGAGTTGACACCCAAAAGCAGCAACGCCTAACACCTGTAATGACCATCGATGAAATGCACGCCATGTAAAGTTTCATATGTGTCCCATCTCTCGTTTGCAAACCCCCCCCCCCCCCCCCTCTTTCTCACCGCGTGTTCATCACCAAAACCCGCGACGCCAGGTTTACGTTGGACGTCGGAACGGATGCGCTTCTGTGTTGAGTACCCATTCGTCGAGGCTGATGACATCGGGCCCGGCATAGAGCATGTAATAGTACTTGAGCGTCTCGGCGATCCAGAAACTTTCCATGGCGTCGTCCTTGGGCGGCTTCTCAACCATGACATCAGAGACGGCTGTATTGGCGAGGTCCGTGTCGGTAGCGGCCATGGTCGCCTCAAACATGCCCCAGCCCTTGTCCATCCACGAAGAGTCTCCAGTGATGCGATACATGTACCACACAGATTCGATGGCTTCCGGACTGCGAGGCGTTAGTATCGGCTAGTTCTGAGACGTTGGATGGGTACATACCGCAGAATATAGCTTTTATACATGACACGGGAAAAGCCAGCTGGAAGCCCAGTGGAAGCAATATAGGACTCGACGTATTCCTCATGACTTTCTGGGCGACCAGGGATACTGCTATCACCAGATTTGGCGGTGGTGCCGTACTGCAGCTCCCACTCGCTAACTTTCGAGTCGCGAAACTCCTTGTTAGAATCCAGATCCTCATACCACTTGGCCTTGTCGAACTTGCACCGCTCCAGCGAGGGACACGGCATCATAATCGCGGCTTCAGGCATAAGGCCACTCGGCGTCTTGTGATAAGCCCATACGCATCCATCCGTCAGACGCTTAGCGGTATCCAGGTCCTTTGGGCGATCAAAGATTTTTGCGCCGAGACCGTACATGCCGCCGATGAAGCAGGTAAGATGCGTCGCCTCGTACTCGACACTAATATCGCGGCTGGGATCGCCTTGAGTCCTGACTTTGGCTGAAAAGTACACATCCCAATCCGTCTCATTGATCATCGGCCGATACATTAGCCATTCGTCGACGGCGCTAACGGTGTTTTCATGAAGCTTTCGATACTTGGGCTCCAATCCACCAAGTAGTAGGTACTCCTACCAGACGTTAGAGGCCTGCCAACATATCAGTCAAGGTAAAAGCTTACTTTGGGAAAGTATTCGTAGGCAGAGTCCTGCGAGCCACCCATGGAAAAGGATTGCGAGTACGACGACGCTGGGGCCAGGCTGTCACCACTGGCATCGACGTTCTCGGGAAAGAGGCCAGGAATCGCTGCTTTGCCATCTGTCTGAAACTTGACGAGCGCATTTGTGATACGATCGATGGCGTCATAATACTTGTTCTCCTTGGTCAATTGGGCTAGGCGGGTAAACTCCATCGACAAAGTGGCAAGCTCGGCGATGCTAACCCTGCCAGCCTTGTGGGGCTCCGATACATGTTGCGGCTGCCAGCGGTAGTAGAGCACCGGCATACGATTGGGAGTGTCGAAAACACCATAGAGAACCTCGGCGAGCTCAACAGCCTTGTCAAGGAGAATTGAATATTCTCCTTTGTGGCCTCCACTCAGGTCAAAGGCGGAAAGCAGGCCGCCGAGGTAGCGGATGGTGGTTTCAAAAACAGGAATGTCGGACTTTTCGCTAAAGGTAAAGTCAATGTTGGCAACACCATTCTTGACGGCATCGTCAAATTCATCCCTGAGACCAGCGATCCAGAGAGTATCGAGCGAATCAACAAGAGTGGCGGCCCAGCCGCAGAAGGGGTCCTTGAAGGAGCCGGAAATGGGTCGCAGTTCGTCGTGCATCCAAGCATTCGCGCGATATGAATTCCAAGATTTAGAAATGACAGCCTTGACTTTGGCCAGACGAGCTTCGCGCTTAGTCTTATCCGCGGCAGACTCTGGCTTAAAGGCGTGCTGAATCTTGGGAATAGACTTTGGTTTGCCTGTAGGCAAAGGCACCATGGACTCTGTTGGCACAGGATAGCTTTGGGTAAAGGACTTCGAATGAATTCGAGTGTCTGAACTCGAAGCCGCAGCCGCAGCGGCCGGCTTTGTGGTGGCGGGAGCCTTGGTCGCAGGGCTAGCAGCGACATGGCTGGCGCTCAGTTTGGCCGTAGGTGCCTCCGGAGGGGTTTCCGCAGGTCGCTTTTTCGGCGGCGACGGAGAATCATCCTCGGAGCCGTGCTGAACAAAGTCGGCACCAGAAAAGGACCTTTCGGCTTCGGCATTGTGCTTCTGGAGGTCGGCTTGTGCGGATCCGGCCTGCTGCTGAGGCGGCTCCTGAGGCGCTGTGCTGTCCAGACCCGGATGAACAGCCTTCCTGGGCGGAGCGCGCGTGTCGGAAAAGGGGTGCTGCTTTGTGTCCCACGAGTTCTGCACGACGTGGTAGAGCATGATGAGGAGGATGACGGCGACGAAAATAAACAGTCTGTATCTTCGTCTAGCCATGGTAGGTGCTGTGCTGTTGTGGCGGGTGATGGCCGGCTTGGCTTGGCGGTATACGATTGATCTGATGCAATAATGACCGAATTTGGGCCAATACAGGTCGTCGAGAGTCTCGATGTTCAGTCGTTGACCATTGTTTTCGAGTTTGTCGTTGGGTGCGCGGAAGATGGGACTGTCTGCGGGGGACGCTCGAGACCAGGACAAGCTTCAGCGAGCCGACAGAAAGACGATGAGGATACGAGTAAAAGTAGCAAGGCAGATGAAAGAGAGAATAAAAAGACGGGGAGTACTGTTGAAGTGATTCAATTCAAAGAATGAAGCAATGAGAAAAGAAGAATTGGCCGCCAAATGAATTGACGAGCGTTGTAGATGCAAGCAGCAAAGAGGTCGAACGAGTGGTGCATGCAGGTCAGTGATCTATCTGTCTGCTTGGTACATACCTAGTTACACAGGTGGCAGGTAAATAGGTGCAGCGACCAGGGAGAGAAACCCAATATTCATTCTCCAGTCAGCAGAGAATTGCGACAAGACAAGCGGGCTGCAAGCCGATTCATCAGGCTTGTAGACACTGTGGCTCGCCACAGCCAAAACCGTTTGAAAAGGTACACATGTTCATACTAGGAATTGCTAATTAACCAAAGTACCTATCTGTCCTCAATCCATCATCCCTACCTTAGGTACCTAGCAGGCAAGCCACCCCGAAGAGTGGATTCTTTTGACCCTTCTAGCGGGCTGCTGCCCAGCCTGCCTGTACTAGGCCAATTTCGCACCCACCAAAGCCCCTGGTATTAGTGGGACGCTGCTTAATCTGACAACCTGATGAAATCGCCTAATTTGCTAGGACACGACTGGAAAAAAGTAAAGCGAGCATGACCAAAAAAAACATCAGTAAGAGAAGAGAAGAAAAAGAAAATGCAGAAAAGGACAATAGTATAATCAAAGAATTACATATTCTGAATCTGCCCTACCTCAGCCACAATCCTCACCTCGTAATATCTCAAGCATAGACCCACTACCAAAGTCTTGGCCCATCCTCCCCCCCACAGCGAGACATAACTCAGTACATTGGCAACGCAACTTGTCGCATCGTCCGTGTAGCACTACTCTTCAAGTATAAGGGTCGTCCGTGTAGCACTACTCTATTATTATCACCACTCTGTGTATGAACTTCACTAGAAATATCGCCTTTTTCTTGGCCAAGTGGTATACACACTACATGTACGACGCTAATTTTTATACAAAAAATAATATAGAAAAAGAACCGGTGTTCGTGGATATACTTCCTCATCTCTTTTCCTTCCCAATCACGATTTGTAAGAGTCTTTAATCTTAAAGTACAGTTCCGTGTCGTAAAAATTGTAGCTCGGGTCCCATTCGCAAAAAGGATGCTGCGATAATAGCACTTCGGCCGTCGGTCTTTCACCAGGGTTCCTGCGTCGCATCAGTTAGCTGCCATCATCATCCACAGTTTACCACCCGACTTACACTTGGAAACAATCCGCCATAAACGCCACCGCCAGCGGGGGAATCAATTCTTCCACATCCTCGGGAATTGGCGGCACCTCTCCATTCGCAATCTTGTAAATGGCTCCCACTGCCTCCTCCTTGCTCCACGGTCGACGACCAGCAAACATCTCCAGCACAACGCACCCAAGACTCCAGATATCTACCTTGGCGCTGTACCCTTCGCCTTGCGATCGAATCACTTCTGGCGCCATCCAAAATACCGAGCCCTGCATATTATTGGTCTTATCGTTGCCGTAAATGTTGTCAGTCTTCTTCGAGATGCCGAAATCGCTAATCTTGCACGTGCCGTCCAAGTCCAGCAGAATATTGTCCGCCTTGAGGTCTCGGTGTAGAATACCCTCCCGGTGCAAATACGCCAGCCCTGACAGTGTCTGACGCGTCAGCGACGACACCACCGATTCTTCGAAACGTCCGTGCTTTCGCAGACACGACCCAATACTGCCACCAGAAATATACTCGAGAAATATGCTGATACTCGTTTCCTTGCGCTCGCAACCTAGATATTGCACGATGTTGATATGGTCCAGATGTTGCATAGTGTCAATCTCCTGGTCTAGCGCCGCAACCATTTCTCGCATCTTGTTTTTGTCGCCACCAGCTGCCTTTGCATTCACCTCGACCTCCTTGACCGCCAAAAACTCTCCAGTCGTGGCATTCATACCCAAATACACCCGACCATAGGTGCCCTTGCCAATCAGCTGACCCTTGAACCAACGGAAGGTTGTCTGTCGCTTTAGCCCCGTTTCCAGTCCACCACTATCGGGCATCGCCACGCTACCGCGCTGATCAGGCCGAATCTGCACAATGTTGGCATTGAACATCTTGGTACTCTTTCGTCGCATCAAGTTCGAGTTGCTTTTGCTTGCACTTTGTGACATTGTAGTAAACCGCTTGTTGGCTTCATGTGCACCACGCGCCACTTCTCTGATGGATTTCATTCTGCCAAGACCGCCTGATCGCTTGAGGCTTCTGGACCCTCCACCCTGTGCAGACATCGGTCGGTCAGACGCCTTGAGCGTCGATTCGTCAGATCCGAGCGTGTCTGCTTCTCCATAAAGTGATGGCTGTCTTGAAGGTGGAATTGCCGCCGGCATATTGGAAGTATCCTCGCGAGCGGAATTGTTCGACGCGCTGCGCTGGTGCCCCGCGGCGTCAGTCTCGTTGACGATAGGCGAAGCGGTCAAGTTATTCCCTGCGCTATCTTCCAGCACAGGCTCATCAAGGTCCAAATTCGGAAAGAAATCGTCGAGGTTGTTCAACAGATCATCCGTAGGGGGACGATTGGCCCACACATCCTTTTCGATGAATGATTTACGCCGAGACACTTTATCATCGGCATCAAAATTGCTCGATCCAGGCGTTGTAGGTGTGCGTCGTGAGCTCATGGCGCTTCGGCCATCGTCTAGGCTTTCAGTAGTCGTGCTTGCCTGAGGCGACTGAAACGACACGGATACAACCTTGCTCTTGGGCCGCTGTGTATTGACAATGATGCTCGGTCGCTTGCTACTAGCTCCAGCCTTGGCCTTACCCTTGTCTTTGTCACGCCCAGCCAGGGGAATCTGGAAGAGTCCATCATCTGAGTCATCACTGTCATCATTGGCGGGGACAGCGCGTTTTGTTGCCGCCGGCGTCGCAAAGCTGACTTCTGAGCCCTTGCGAGAAACAGCATTGCTGCCTTGTTGAGGGTGATGAGGTGCAGAGTCAAAGTCAAACCGCTTCGGCATGAGAGTGCTTGGGCTCAGTTCCGATGATGATGGCGGTTGCACTCCTACTGAGTGTCGTTGATCATTAGCGTGAGCGGTCTTTGGCACTGCGACGAGGGTACCGCCAGGTGAGTAGTCAGGCACAGCAAATGACATGTTGCCAGGGCTCCAGGTCAAATTACGTGTGCCACCACTGGCCCGAAGCCCCCCTGACGCTGATTCCTTGACAAGACCGAATGGCGAACCCTTCTTACCTGAGCGTTGAAGACCACCAGCAGAGCTGCTCGACTGCAAGTTTGCCATGCTGGAGACAGAGCGTGGACCGTTGGCGCTTGACTGCCCAACAGCACCCATGCGGCGGCCGATTCCTGCTAAGGCGCTCCCGATACCTTCGGATCCATCCGGTGGTTGTCCGCTAGCCTGGCGGCTCTTCAACCCGTCCGGACCGTCGGTGTTAGAGGTAATCAGGCGTCTTGGGCTGGGGAATCCGTCCAGACCTGCAGCAGAACTACGCTTGGCATGTCCAGGCTTCTTAAGGGAATTGGCCTTGAGCAGTGTGGCTGAAGGGTCGCTCGGTGGTGCAGGTGGTTTCCTCTGGGGAAATAGGTGCTCAGAGGGCTTCCTGTCCTCAAATGGAGAGTCTCGAGGTTGGTCGAAATCGACATTCCGTCCAACGATGCCAAATCCAGTCCCTAGCTCCGGAGTATTGGGGGTGCTGCCTTTCTTGTTGGCCTGTTTTCGCTTCTCCAGATATTCACGCTGTTTTCGCTCCATTTCGGCCCGGTACTCGCTCGCCTCTTGCGCAAGTGTTTTTTCGTCCACTCTACTCTCCGATGTGGTATTGGATCTCGATGTCGGTGGCGATGAAATGGATCGCTGCCGAGACCCGTTCAGTTTCGCGTACGCTTCCTCATCCATGCCGGGCGGTAAGTGATTTGATGACAGTGGACCATTTTCAGTTCCTGTATTGTTATTGTTACTTCCATTGAGATCCACGAAGAATTTCAACGTTGTTGATTGTTTTGGATGCGCTTCTTTGAAAGAGACAATCTGATCATCCATCAACTCTTCTTTGTGTGAAAACTGCCCAAGCTCCGTTGCAAATAGTCGAGCATTGCCGGAGTCATTGATACCCAGGCTCAAACATATTGCTCGCTTGATCTCCGAAGCTGAGTCGGCTGGGGTAATGTCGCACATTCGAAAGTTCCAGGAGTCAAAAGTTGCTAGCACAAATACCCGGGCGGATTTTGTTGGGCTGCTGTTATCAAGGTTTGCATCGCTGGCATGCGCTTCACGACCACCTAGCGATGTGGTCTTGGGGGCACTGTTGGGTGAGTGTGGATATTCTCCTTCGTCCGGAGACGGTATCGCGCCCTCATCACGCTGCTTTTTCTTTCGATGCATGAAGCTGAGAAAGCTCTTGGAATCTTTCCCCGAACCAGGCTCCGTACCGGCAGAACGATCCCCAGATTCGTGAGGTGAGTGGCTGGAGCGGCCGTCCAGCGTACGGCTGCCGACAATGTCTCCAATACTCATCCCTCGACTGAACATACTTGCCGCATCAGCAGGGACGCCGGACCCATAGATAGCAGCATTGGAAGAGACAGAATCTGTGCTGTGTCTAGAGCGGTGACCGAATTTGGCAGAGTTGGGGGACGCGGTCATGGGCGCAGACGTAAACATTTTCTGCTGTGGAACGGGACTTCCATTTGCAGTTGGACTCTCGGAGCGTTGCGCTGTGCCACGATAAAGTGCCCCTTCGCTTATTGTGTTCTTCATAACCGAAGTCCCGGGCCGCCCTGTGTCGCTTTCCGACAATTTGAGCGCAAGTCGGTGGCCGCCCTCCGAGCTGGACATTGTCCCGGTATTCAGTGTGGGCATCGTGGTCGCTCTTGTTTGCGAAAACCGTCTAGCAGCAAAGCCCGGTCCGGGGGGGTTGAGGGGGGTCTGAAGATCATTGTCAGTATAATAAAAATTAAGTTAAGCGCAGTCGAGATGATACATACGTTTGGGGAATCAGACGGTTCGGTATTCGCGCTTGCGATGGTGGCGCTCTGCCCGCTATTGGTAGAGTCTTGTCGGCCGTGGGATTTGGAGGACTCTACAGGCTCACCTGTCACAATACTTCGAATCAAACGTCTCATTCGCTTGCCTTCCCCGCGCTCTGCAGGCTGGTTCCAGGCCACGCCATTTTGAGTACACTCTCGCGCCAGTCGGGGATAGACTTGCTGATGCATCATGCTGTGGTTTCCGCGCAGTCCATGCGGGTTACCGAGCTCCAGAAACTGCTGTCCGCACAAATGCAGCGCTCGAAAAGTCTCCTGCCATTCTCTCGAGAACATGTTCTGCGCCAGCCAAATGAGCACCGTGTCCAAGGGCCACTGCTCAGCCATCTCCGGGGGAATAAGTCCCGCACCTGCTATGCCAGATCCACTGGCAAGCCCTCTAACTTGTGCAGTTGAGTGCATGTATTGTTGCGTTCTGGAAGAAGAATCTTCGAGCACCGACGCAGCGCTACTTTCCGGCATTGACAGTGCTTGGGACGATTCTGATAGCAAGTGATCTTCACCGCCGAAGCCTGGGATGCCGACTCCTTCACCGTACGAGTTCGCGCTGGGTATATATGTCGCGCTCATGGCGTCGCTTGGGGGTGGAGGTGGAGGCATCGCCATGGCATGTTGTCGGGCAGCCATCTGAGCGTGTATTTTCGGGTTGTAAGGTTGGTGCTGGCCTTGTGTGGGTGGCGGTGGAGGCAGATTGAAACCTCCTCGGCCATCATACATTCGACCGTAATTACCATGCCATGATGGTTGCTGCTGCTGCTGAGCAAGAGGGCCGGATGGAGGAGGGCCAGGAGGCGGGGGGATCATGGCACCAGGCGCAGTCCCAGGTGGTGCAGGAGGGTATCGTGGCGGCGGCGGGGGGACGTTCATGATGCTGCCCATTTGCGGCCCGTTCATCGGAGGCGACGACAATGGCGGCGGCGGCGGTGGCGGCACCTGGAATGGACGTGTCGGATCATTATTCGAGACATGTCTTTGACCACCCTGATACATGTTGGGCGACGTTTGAGGCCTAGCCTCGTCGTAACTGTTTGATGAGCAATGAGGAGCTTAAAGCGAAAGCGCCAGCGCCAGCTGGAACAATTGCTAAGCAGGGAAACCAGGCCCGCTACCTAAAAGCGAACATGGAAAGCCACAAGCGACTGCAAAGCAAGAAGTCTCAGCCGTCGTTGATGATTGCGAGGCTGCCGCTGGGCTGGAATTGCTTGGAGGGCCACCAGCCCGCTAGACGGTCGAGCGGGGGAAGGCGCTTCCAGAGAGTCGACAACTGTAGCTCGTGGACAATCGCCGTCGTCATTCGAGATGGCCAGGCGAGCGCCGTTTGAGGTGGTAGAAGAAAAACAATATATTTACAAGACAAAGGAAAGAGGGACGACGAAAGGTCCGTGGTGCTTTTGGCCGCTAGGATAGTGGAGAGCTGCCCACCGTCCAGCTTTCTGTTAGGCTGGAGTGACGCTGGCGCAAGTTGCTCAGCTCCACCCGAGCTGAAGGAGCGCCAAACAATCGAATGCCACGATGTGGTTGGCTTAGTCAGGACTGTAGGTAGGAAGGGACCCTGTGAAGAATGGAAGAGCCGAATACTAGCAAGAAGAGTTCTCCAAGCCATTGTTGTCCCTCTTATCCCAATTATGTCCCAAGCCATGATTGCCTCAAAGCTTTGGAATATTTGACTGGTTTAACATCGTGTTCAGCCTATGTACGCGCCGCGTAAGACGGTCATCAGTAAGGGCAGGTATCGTATCGGTGTTGTAGCCGCAAGTCCGATCACATGCATCCACGCTGATTGAACAATAAATCGCTAAAATCATATGGCAACTTAGAACAGCGATGCCCTCAAAACAAATGAATCAAAACGCAATCTGAATCCTCCCATACGATTCATCACCAGCTTCCCTCAAGAGTTGTCGTAGCAAGCCAGACCGTCCTATGCTCTCACATCAGACTGCAGCTGTTGAGGTAACCCTGCTGGCATTGTTGCACATACGAATCTTCTTCTGCTGTGCCAGAAAGAACATTATGCTGGCGGACCAGTCCAGTTACTGTAATGATCTGCTCGCCCTCGGGGTGCCACCATTTCAGTCTCTGCAGTGGAATGCCCTCGTCTTCGTCAACGCTAATCTCCCACTTGCCCGAAGTAACGGCAACCTCGCATTCATCTCTCGGAAAATGAAACTCGGGCAAGTACACGACCGTTGGAAATTTCTCATCAGTCACCCTGGGCGCCATGAGCTTCAGATCATACGCGCACCGTCGCAAGTCGAAACCAGCTGATATCACCTCGCCTGCCACCACGGTGGCGGTCGGTCGAATAAAAGCTTCCGCAGCGCGGTATCCAGGCGCATTGGTAAGTTCCGGGTTGTTGAGTGACGGCGTTGAGCTGATAGACGGGCTTGTCATTGAACGACGAAGATTCGCGGGGCCAACGCTATTCTCCTCTGGCAGACTGATGTTTGAGTCTGAATACTTGGGCAGGGCAGATGTCGGGGGAACAAGATCATCCGGCGAAAAGATGGATAGATCTTCCCCATTCCAATTCTCACCCCATTGATGCACATTCTTGGCGCTATACACCCAGACACAGTGCCCCTCCATACCTGACCCCTCGGCGGCAAAATAGTTTGCATCTAGTGCTGCAGTTTGGCTGCTATAGTCGCCCGTCTTATATGCCTTCTTATCGTCCATATCGTAAGGAATGCCAAACTCGGTCAGCAAACAGGGATGATTGCCAGTGCGATCAATTCCTTCCTGTCGAAGTGTGGCAAGCTGATCCCTTAGACAATTGCGAATTGCAGTTTCTCCAATCTTGATGGCAAAGGCTGGGTGCAGGTATTTGCCACGCAAAACACCAACTACGTCGACGTTCCAAGTGCTGTTCCAGTGCTTCGTCATCAACGTGATGCCATCATAGTAATGCGGCGTAAAGACAAGCAGCTTGTCGTCATCAGGAGTGCCTTTGATCTGCGGAGGAAGTTCCAGAGTCGGAAACTGCATCAGCATGATGCAGTCCTTGTGAATGGCTCTGCAGGCAGTTTTGTATCTGCGCCAGAAATCCATGAAATATGTGTTTGTGAATTCAGGGTAGTCAATGTTCTTGCCAGTCTCCGGGTTGTTCGCAAAGTAATCTTTTATCAGCAAAGTATCGGTAGTGGGATCCCAGACACCATGCTGCGCCCAGATACATTCTCCGAGTTTCCAACCAGGGTCTCGCGTCCAGCCGTATTTCGTGTCATCGTAGCCCTCAGGCAACCATGCAATCTCGCCCTCCGGGTCAACCAATTCCGTGCCTGTCTTGTATGGCCCCAGGCCACCCATGTCCCAGGTATCAACCTCGCAAGCGCGGCCCATGCCCGTCAGAAATGTCTGCCATATAGTTGGAGAAGTGCCCTTCTTCAGATGCTGAGCTTTGGGGATGACAGTGAGATCCTGATAGCCAATCATGCACTTATTTGGCTCATTCAAACTCTCCCAGCCCATGACAACCTCGTTTTCGAGGTCGCCGGCCTCATGTATGCGCTTTGCCAGGTGCGCGCATGCGTTGATGAAGTGATCTTGCAGGTAGTCCTGGATATTTACACCATCGATGATGCACTTGGGAGCAAACGCTTTGCCAGCAAAGAACATGGTGAAGATGGTGCCCGTAGCAAGCCGGAAGTAGTTGGTCGACCAAATCATTTTGGGAAATTGGCCTGGGTCTGGCCATGTGTTATGAACAATAGCGGCTTGAGTTGTTGCGAAGCTTTCTGGGTTCAAGCCACAAGCATAAATTGTCCACATTGGGGCACCTGAGCCTCCAGTGAATCTTGACCAGACATCTTGGTGAGGATCCATAAAGACGTAAAAGCCGAATGTTTTGGCGATTCGCAGGACGTCGATCGTTTGCTGAATGAACTCTTCGTCGTATTTTCCGGGACCGGCAGCCTCTATGGCCTCCCAAGTAAAGACATATCGTATGGTGTTGAAGCCGTATCTCTTGAGACGAGCAAAGTGCGTCGCCGCTTCGTCTTTGGGAAACGGTCGGTCGTGAAATGTTACGTTGTCGCCGTCGAAGAAGCGCTCGCCAATGTGCGATGGCTGGTCGGGTTCGCTGGGCAGCTTGGAGTCGCCAGCGACATTGATTCCGCGCAGGACTACCTGACGACCTTGCTTGTCTCGAAACTGGCCATCCTCAATCGTCAACCGGAATGCAGCCATAGTTGGTGTTCAGTCGCGTTCGCTGGCTGCACGGCTCCGTCTGGCTGCAGGCGTTGGTGGACCGAGAGCGACAGCTTGGCGGTCGGGTTTCGTCAAATGTGCTGTTTGAAACGGAAGCCTTGGCTGTCTCTTGTTTGTATGAAGAGTAAAATTCAAATCAGAACGACGCACTCTTGAATAAATGCACTTTTCGACGAATAGATGAAGATGAAAAGGGAGAAGAATCGGGAGGGCAGCAGAATGCCTGATGCATGACCGACAGTGCCCAGTTGGCGCTTCAGCGTGACATGACAGACTGAACCTAGCATACATGCATGCTCCCCACTCCAATTGGCGGGGTGTCCGAAACAGCGCTGGAGTGACGAGTCAAAAGACTGCCCCAGCACTCCGGGCGGGCCCAAAGACACTAAATCGCTCGCCGATCGGTGCTTTTCAGTCCTTTTCAGTGGCTGTTGCACCCATGTGTGGATCCACTCCAACAAAGCTAACCGAGCGGAACAAGCAGAACGCGACCAGAATCCGATATACGCGCAAGCTAACTTTGCGAGCAGCCAGATCTATTTACCATCTGTCGCAATTAGCTGTCTACACGGTAGGTAGTGCTAACTAATGAAGGAGGAAGTGATTTGATAGATGTCTCCTAGTGCAGTCATGTCACACACGAGGGCCTGTAACCGATAGATAGACTAATCAACGTCCACACACTTTTAAATGAAAAACATCGAGTCTCTACATAAGATACAAAGTCGTTATAGTCCAATACCGGAAGTAACCTCATTTTATATTTGCGACATGATTTATTATCCGCAGTGCATCAGCATCTCAGGGCCTAGCGGGGAATCTCCGGGTAACCCCACTAGAGCTCCAAAACCTCCACGGCGACAGTCAAAACTTCTCATTACCTCATCGTTAATTGCCGACTGTGGGCGCCGTCATCTCCCACTTGTTTAAAAAAACAAAAAACAACATTGTACTGCAGCCAGATCGAAGGACTCGACTCGGATAAATTACCAACCATCTGCGTGTTGCTAACGCGTAAAACTGACCCCACGACAACCCCCACACTTGGGCATGGCAAACAAGGTGCTTGACTGGCCTACGAAACGCAATATACAACACCATGTCAGGCTCTAAAGCGGCTTTGAAAGCGATCAATGATGCAATCAAATCCCAAAACTTTGATGACGCCATTACAAAATCTCAAGACTTACTGAAAAAGGATCACAAGAACTATCTAGCGTATGTGTGGCCGCCGGACATTCTTGACACCACCACGTCACTGACAGTCTCGGCAGAAATATCTTCCTAGCGTTTGCCTTGGATAAAAAAGGCAGAATAGAAGATGCAGAAAAGGTCTACAACACAGCTGCAAGCTTGCGTCCCGAGGACGGTCAAGCCTGGCAAGGTCTGATCAAGCTCTATGAGAAGCAGGGGCCGCAAAAGCTGGGAGACTATCAGCGTGCCGTCGTCAACCTCTCTCATATCTTCTACAAGGCCGATGATGCTTATAAAGCTCAGGATGTTGCAGATAAATATGTTGACTTTGCGCGCGTTAGAGGGGATCGTCTACAGTACGCCGATGCTCTATGGATCAGGCTCCCTGAGAGTCCTCTTTATTCTATTCTTGAAGGTCGATTCCCTGCACCGGCCAAGACCTACGAAACCATCGCCGTCATTCTCGAAGACTTTGAAAAGAAGCGCATAAATACACTCATTGGAGAGCGAAGAACTCGCCTTGGTGCGAGACTAAATGAAGTCACGCTCGAGGTGAAGAATGAAGTTTACGCACAAAGCAAATTGGAAAGTGTGTACCAGCAGCTCATCAATTGGACTTCCGACGACGAATTGAGACGCACGTACGAGGAGAAGCTCATCCATTACTGCTATGATCGCCTGCTGGCCCTCCCAGCAGGTGAACAAAAGGCTGCAGAACTCGCCAAGGTGATTGGCCTTGCCAACGACATGGTCGTGATCAAACACCCTTTTCGGCTTGCGTGGGATATCGCCATCAACTGGCAGGATCACAAGGAGATACGTGACTGGAGCGCCGAATTATTACACGCCTATTGCTCTCATTTTCCAGAAAGCGATCTTTACAAGGTCATCACAGCTTTCATGACTTCACCTATATCACCATTTCCAGCCGCTGCTGCACCATCAAGACCTTCTGCTGATGAACTGACAGACGACAGCGACGACGATGACGAAGGTGGTGTCCCCACTTCAGTTATCCCGCTCAGTGACGAGGATCGCATCATAATGATTACAGAAGGTATTGCTGGCACGGAGTCTTCGTTGGCGTACCGGCTTGTTGGCGAATTTTTCCTTCATTATGAAGAATATGAGAGCACAGTCGAATACATGCGAAAAGCGCACCGGTACATTGCCAAGGAGCAAGCTCTAAGCGCCTTTGACTTTACGAAAACGACGGATGCCTACTCCCTGTGCCTAGGTACATCGCTTGTCTACTACCAATCACCGCGCCACCACGCTGAGGCAAAGGGACTATTTGAGAAGGTTTTGAGCCATGACGCCACGACCACCCGTGCAATGATAGGCGTGGGTCTCATCTACGAGGAGGAGGAAGAATATGACCAAGCCATCGACTTCCTCGAGCGAGCCTTGCAGAAAGATGCCACAAATATCAGAGTTAAGTCAGAGGCTGCGTGGGTGAAAGCGCTCAAAGGCGACTATCAGCTTGCCGCCGACGGGTTGCGGGATTGTCTGAAGGCCTTGGATGTCAAGGAACCAAATAAGGAACTCCTCGCGGATGCGCAGTATCGCTTGGGCTACTGCTTGTGGAATCTTGACGCATCTCGGCAAGCTAGAAAGCAGCGCAAGGGAGAAAGCCCATACGCCTACTGGCTTGCAGCCCTAAACAATAACCTTGACCATGCACCTTGCTACACTATGCTCGGCATCTTTTACAACGACTATGTCAAGGACAAGAAACGTGCGCGTCGTTGCTTCCAAAAAGCTCTCGAGCTGTCTTCCGCAGAGGTCATTTCCGCTGAGCGCCTTTCCCGATCGTTTGCGGACGATGGCGATTGGGATAGAGTTGAGCTGGTGGCGCAACGTGTGGTAAACTCTGGCAAAGTGAAGCCACCTCCTGGATCCAAGCGAAAAGGCATCAGCTGGCCCTTTGCAGCTCTTGGAGTCGCTGAATTGAACAAGCACGAATATCACAAAGCCATTGTGTCATTCCAGTCAGCACTGCGGCTCGCGCCAGATGACTACCATTGCTGGGTCGGTCTCGGTGAGAGTTATCACAATTCTGGAAGATACGTTGCAGCTACCAAAGCAATAATGAACGCTCAAAAGTTAGAGGAGCAGTCAGAAAAGGACATGACGACTGATGCCTGGTTCACCAAGTTCATGCTCGGTAACATCAAGCGTGAGCTCGGAGAGTATGACGAGGCTGTTGAATTGTATCAATCCGTGATGAAGACTCATCCTGGTGAGGAGGGAGTCATTATCGCACTGATGCAAACTATGGTGGATAATGCACTTATTAGTGTCGAAAAAGGGCAATTCGGTAAAGCCATCGAATTTGCGACAGAAACAGTCAAATTTGCTACGACGGCGGAAGAGAATGTTCTGGCGACTTTCAACTATTGGAAAACTGTTGGCGACGCTTGTTCAGTGTTCTCTTCTGTCCAAAGTCGCATTTCCGACTTGCCCTTGGACGACATTCGTGCTATAATTGCCAAGGCCCCCAAAGAGGCTTTTGACGTCAGCGCCGATGTTGATAAAGTCAGCACGGATGTGATCTCTGCAAAGGGAATTTATCCTGAGGATGAGCAACCTGGGGTCGAGCTGACAAGATGCATTCAAGCTACAATTTTGTGCCACAAGGTCGCCGTTCATGCTGTATCAAAAGACATACACGCCCAAGCCGTTGCCATGTTCAACCTTGGTTGGGCTGAATTTAGGGCGCACTCCTGCTTGCCCTCTCAGTTGCGCAAGAAAGCTAGCAACTACCTCAAGGCGGCCATTAGATGCTTCAAACGAGCCATCGAGCTCGAAGCTGGTAATGCCGACTTTTGGAACGCACTGGGTGTTGTGACGAGCGAAGTCAACGGGTCCGTCTCGCAACACTCGTTTGTGCGAAGCATCCACATCGACGAACGCAGTCCTGTGGGATGGACTAATCTTGGCGCGCTCGCTCTCTTGTCTGGCGACATCAAGGTAGCCAATGAAGCTTTCACCAGAGCACAGTCTACTGATCCTGATTATGCGCATGCATGGCTTGGTCAGGCTTTTGTCGCCCTCTTGTATGGAGATGCCAAGGAAGCCCGCGGCCTATTTACGCACGCGATGGACATTTCCGAGGCGTCATCTTTATCAGTCCGTCAGCAGTACTCTTCGTCCATCTTTGACCATATCCTCGTCGGCCCAACGAATACTACCATCGCTTCCCTCTTGCAGCCTGTTTTTGCACTGAATCAAGTGCAGAGCATGCGGCCGCAAGACTTTGTCTTTGGCCACCTCGCTAGCTTGTTCTTGGAACGTACTCGCGATCACACCCGCGCCGTGGAGATTCTCGAAAATATTTGCTCCAGCATAGAAGCGGACTATGAGCAGACGGAATCTCCTCTGAGCCTGGCAAGATTCACACTCGCACGCATCGACCTAGCTCGTGCTTACCTTGCGTCCAAATCGTATGAGCAGGCTATCGAATGCGGCGAGATGGCGCTCGGCCTGAGCAGCGATGAGCAGGACAGCGAATTGACCAGCGACCAACGCAAAAAGGCGCGTCTCTCGGCGCACCTGACAGTCGGACTTGCACAGTTTTACGAGAAAAATTTTAACGAGGCGGAGAAGTGTTTCGAGGCCGCTCTACAAGAGTCTGACAATAACCCTGACGCGACCTGCCTGTTGTCACAGGTCTTGTGGGCTCAAGGCAAAGAGGACTCCAAAGAAAAGGCGCGGTCGTTGCTGTTTGAAGTCATTGAAGCGCACCCAGAACACGTGCAGAGCGTGCTGCTACTGGGTGTGATTGGTTTGCTCGACGAGGACGATGGCAGTCTGGAGGCTGTCGTGGAGGAACTGCAGGGTCTGCGCACAAAGGACAAGGTTACGACCAAGGAGCAGGCGCAGATTGGCGAGGTGCTGCGCGCCATTGCCGCGCTGGCCGAGGGAAAGACGGCCGACGAGGCCCTGGCGCAGATGCAGACGGACATTATGCTGCACCCGCATCTCCCGCACGGGTGGTCGGCGCTGGCGGCTTCTGCGGGCGACGGGTACGCTGCGCAGACGTCGCTCAAGGTTGCGCAGAGAGGCATCCCGCCGCGTGGACAGCTGGACGCGATGGACCTGGCAGAGTCGTATGGTGGTACCGGCGCAGTTGCGGATTCGCAGAAAGCAGCGTTTCTCGCGCCGTGGGAGACGGTGGGATGGTCGTCGTTGAAGATGGCGACGGAGGGGATTTAGAAGCATATGCATACGTACAGGCGTTGACGTGAAGGAAGAACTGCTACACTGCTACAATGTTATGGAAACCCATAGAGATGGTAGATATACGATGAAATGAACTTTTGTACAAGTAGCCCAGTATTCTTTTTTGGGCTTGCCCTTTGGGTATCAAATGCTTTGATGATCAACGCCGTGCCAAAAATAAACAACCCCATGTGTAGCTTCATTGTGGCCTGTCCGCTCCCACCGCAGCCTTTAACCTCGCCAGTCTCCCACTCGTCCACGCCTCGTGCCAACTCTCAACCTTGCCTCCCAGAAACACCGTCTTGTCCGGCGTCAGCAGCACCGAGCCCCTAGCCACCACGGAGCCCGCCCTCAGCAGCATCTTTTCACCGATACTCGTCTTGCCTATCCCGATCCTGTCCATGCGCTTCATCTCGACCGCGTACACCGACTGTCCCTTGCAGTCCTGCAGCACCAGCCTATGCACCGCATTCTTTGCCGCCGTCACTTGCTGTGCGCCACCTGCTCCCCTACCCTGCGTCCCCGTGGCTCTGCTGCTGCCATCTCCCTCCTCCTCCTCCCCTTCCTCAGCCGTGACGCGAATCACCTCGCGGCCCTGCCTCCGCTCCCCGCGCTCCACCGACTCCAGCTCCTCGACCTGCTCCCAGCGCGACAGGCTCAGATTCTCCACGTCGAGCACCTGCACGTGGACGTCGCGCGGCAGCGTGCGCTTCTCGGCGCGCGCGCTGCCCACGTCGGCGGGAAGGGCGGCCATGGCGTCGGCGTCGAGAATGCCGCCAGTGCTCTGGGTTAGGTCGCAGGCTAGGAGGCGCGCCTTGGCCGTGGCGAGCAGCGAGGCCGGGGGCGGGGGCGGCGTGCGCGCTGAGATGAGGGTGGTGAGGAAGCTGGTGGACGCGGGTGGAAGGGATTGAGCGGCGAGGGAGGTTCGCAGCTGGCTGACGAGGTCCATGTTGGAGGAACACGTCGGAATTGAGTAGAAACTTTTGTTTGATTCCCAGCCTCTGCAGTTGAATTGATGCCGTGCCGTGCAAAGACGTTGGGGGGAAACGCGTGCCGTATTGCAGGTCGATAAACGTTTTTTGCAGTGGAGAAGATGGTTACATGATGCTCCAGTTGGCTCTGTATAAGCACCACATCCGGTTCAGGCTCTCGTACTATTTAATGGCGAAGAATTGTTTGACAAACAAAATGTATATTAATGGGACGGTTCCAGGAATTTTCCCAAGTATGTAGCATGACAATCGTCTACTAATCCACGGTGTTGCTGTCGCTTCGCTGACAAGGTCGCAGTACATCCTCCTACAGTAATTACTGTCTAATGAGAGACATGAACGAGAGAAGAAAATGATCATGACAGCAGTGTTTTTTGGGACAAACTTTCTACTGATAGAGTCTTATTCCTCCGCATTGTGGCTTGATCCCCCACTCCCTTCCCGTTCGCCTTACTGGTCAGCTGTCGCTCTGACTGCAGAACTCGGTCCTCGTCCGGTTGGGCAGCTGCTTTTGTAATCTCTCCAGTTTCCGCGTACTTGCGATCGGCATGCTGGTTGCCAAATGTGCCGTCGGCCGTAACTAAATTATTGATTGTGACCCCAGCGACTTGCACACGCTGCGGGCGCACTTGGGCCTGCAACGCCAGGATTGTCAGGGGCCGGGTTTCGAAGAAGGCCGGCGTAGATGTATCCAGATACTCACTCCGATTGGCGGCGTCTCCAGGTTTCGGCGTTGCAGTATTGTCCATGTTGAATTCCGACGCAAGTCGCGTGGTGAGGGCCACACAAGCCATCGTGGGCTCGTAGGGGCTGGGGCTTCCAGGACCACGTAACTGCGCAACTGTTGGGGGCGTTCAGCCAATCACTGAATATGAATTGTTGGTGGCTGACAACTGGTAGCTTCTCCTGCAATTGAGTGCTGTGTTGAATCATGAGATTGTCAACATTACCTGGTCCATGCTTGATGAGCGCCGCACAGCGACCAATTTAATGTCGCGACACTTTCCATCACCGACTTTCGCTCTGCGCGGAAAAGAGGTTCAGTGCTAGCCTCAGAGCTGTCTCGTCGATTGCGCGTCTACATATCCTTTCCGTACCCGTCCATGATTCATCAGTCTTGGCTATCCCATCGATATGGCTGGCATTGCTGATAGGCGAGAGCGCGGTGCGATGGCCGCGATGCAGATGCCCATATTTGAGAACCTGAGACAATTCGATGAACGTTTCCCATACTGAGGTTCCTAGCTTCTAAATAGTCTGCTGATCAAGGCTGCAGCTAGCTGTTTGAAGAAAACGCTGACAAACGCGTGAAGAGGGTCGTTCCTGCCTATTGGTAATTAGCGACCGCGGGGAGTATTATCCGAGTAACACCCAGGTACGGAGTACTGTCACATCTTTTCTTTATCAATGTCAGACGGTCTGAGAGAGCGCAGATCCAGGTGACCAAGCCGGTTTGCCGAGGCATGTTCTTGGCACTGCTTCATCCGCGGGTCGACAGTTGACGGGCAAGTCGGGGAAGGAATTGCCAAGCCTTTTTCGCAGCCTGATGTATGCACTGTGATTATTGATGAGCTGAAAGCTATTAATATGCAGTCGAGGAGGGCTAGCTGAAGAGTCGGGCTTGAGGCTCCCCGCGTCCAAGTGCCCCAGATCTAACAAGACATCCATCCACCAGGCTCCGGAAAATAAGAAACTCGAGTCCATGTTCTGGATTGCATCTCAAGATGGACCCAATTGCATGTCGAAATGGAGCTCCTGTTCTTTTTCCAGAAGCAAACGGCGCCCCGAAATGCTCCATCAATCTTATAGTGTGGCTTGCTCTAGACCACAGCCCTTCATTCAGGTCGCAGGGCTGAAGCCACGGTCCCCAATCACATCCTACCGCGACTTCTTGGGGGGTGGCAGCGAAGAACGGCATGATGCGCCCGCACGGAGTAATATCGAATGCGGGGTAAAACGTTGTCTCAATCGGGTTTGATTTGCGACTCCAAAATAGATAAAAAGGGCAAAGAGTTGCTGCTCCGGCCAGCTTTTCTTCGCCAGCGTTCTTTGTTTGGACAGAGAAAAGAATGGCGGCTCGAGCGCAAGACGAGGGCCCAGTGCCTATAGCGGCAGACCGATATCACAGTGAAAAGACGGACCGCATTGAACCCGCGACTGTTGAGCATTTGGATGATGCTGAAGATGAGCCCAAGCTGTCCAAGCCGGCCACGACGTTTGACGTTCTTACGCACACGATTCACCTTCAAGATGATACTACCTTGTCCGCAATTACCTTTCGCTCTATGCTAATTGGTAAGTCATTTTCAAACTCTTGATTCGTGTCCACAACGACCAACGTGGTTTCAGGTCTCGGCCTTTCCGTCTTTGGCGGTGTCCTCTCGGGCATCTTCTTCTTCAAGCCGCAGCCCGTGGCCATCCCCGCCGTCTTCATCGCCGTTGTCGCCTTCCTGCTCGGTGAGGGCATGGCGCGGCTGATCCCGCGCCGGGGTGCACTCGGCCGCCTGCTGAATCCGGGCCCCTTCAACGTCAAGGAGCACCTGGCCATCACCGTCATGGCCAACGCCGCCAGCACGTCGGCGCTTGGGCTGGAAATCATCGCCGCCGAGCGCCTGTACTACAACCGACGCGTTCATGGCGCGCTGACGTTTTTTATGCTCATGTCCTCGCAGTGCCTCGGGTACGGCATGGCCGGGCTGATGCGCAAGACCATGGTGTACCCGGCCGCCATGCTCTGGCCGTCCAACCTGCCCATCAACACCATGTTGGAGCGTCTGCATTCGCGCGCGCCGAGCAATCGCAAGCCGTTTCGCGTATTTCTCTACGTATTCATGGGCATCTTTTTCTGGGAGATTATCCCGCAGTGGATTTGCCCTCTGCTGACGGGCGTCAGCATCTTTTGCCTGATCAACAGGAAGAGCCCTACCTTTACCAACGTCTTTGGTGGTGCCGAGGGCAACGAAGGCCTGGGCCTCTTTTCTCTTTGCTTCGACTGGCAGTACATCTCCGGTGGCACATCGCCCTTGTTTTTCCCCTTGAGCAGTCTCATCAGCCAGGGCATCGGCATCACTGGCTGCATCATCCTTTTTTGCGGCGTCTACTACAGCAACATTTGGGATGCCAAGAAGTTTCCTTTTCTGTCGCAACTCATCTTTTCGGACGAGTCGACGGCCGGTAGCCCGGTGGAATGGAATCAGACAGCTGCCATTGGACTAGACGGCAAGATCAAGATGGAGGCGGTAAAAGAGCTCGGCTTGCCCAACTTTGCCTCCTCCAACGTCCTCAACATTTTGTTGACCAACATGTGTATTGCCGCCGCAATCACGCATCTGATCATTTGGTATCCAACCGAGATCAAAGCCGCATTCCAGTTTTTGAATCCAAACCGCATCCTTGCCCGCTTCAAATCGGCACAAGGTCGCCTGCGCCCTTCATCTCAGACCCAGCCTGCTAGTGCCCAAGCAAGCAGTGGGAGCGAATCCGAGGCGCATTACGATCCGCACTACCTTTTGATTCAAGAATACAAGGAATGTCCCGATTGGTGGTATGGTATTGTGTTTGTCCTCTCCGCTACCGTGGCCCTCGTCGTCATCTACACGAGCAAGAGCACTCTGCCCTGGTGGGGGTTTCTCGTCGCCTGTCTGGTCGGCTACTGCCACCTTCTCATCTTTGGGTCCATGCAGGGCATCACGGGCGTCAGTTTCACGATCCAGTCCATTATTCAGATGATTGGCGGCTACATGCGCCCCGGATTTCCCATGGCCAACATGTATTTTTCGCTGTACAGCTACAATTCTCTCCTGCAGGGTGTGCTGCTGGCCAAGGACCTCAAGCTCGCGCAGTACGGGCACCTGGCGCCGCGCATTACCTTTTCCATGCAGATGCTGGGCACCGTTGTCGGCGCGGGCCTCAACTACGTCATGGCGGACAGCATCATTGACAACCAGGCCGACATCCTTCGCAGCGTCCAGGGCACCAACATCTGGTCCGGCGCCGTCACGCAGCAGTTCAACGCGCAGGCCGTCACCTTTGGCGGCTTCCCGCACGAGCTCTTTAGTGTCGGTAGCAAGTATCAGTGGGTGCCGCTGTCCATGTTTATCGGGTTCGCGGTGCCGATACCTTTCTGGCTCGCACACCGCAAGTGGCCGCGTCTGGGCCTCGATATGATTAACACGCCCGTCATCATGTTTTACATGTGCTACCTCAACCTGGGCATCAACTCGTCCGTCATGACGTTCTTCATGGCAGGCTTCTTTGCGCAGTGGTATGTGCGCCGCAAGTACCCCAACATCTTTGTCAAGTACAACTACCTCATCTCGGCGGCACTGGACGGCGGGACATCGGTCATGGTTTTTATTCTGTCTTTTGCCGTGCTCGGAGCTTCATCAGCGGCCGTGGCATTCCGTGAGTAACACGTCAACTCCTTGAGCAGCTAAATCTGCTGGTATTCAAACTTGGCTAATTAATAATAACGAAATAGCCAAATATTGGGGAAATCCGGCCTCTGGTCATATCGACTATTGTTACAAGACTCCCTCCGAGTAGGCTTTTCTACTTGTTGAGATTGTGTTTTGGTTGGCCGGCTGTGCGTCAGCACTGTTGGAGAATTTGGGCAGCGAATTGATTCTTGGCGACGTTTGTTTCCTCTTATTAGCGTGTTAATGTTGACCTTTTTTTTGCACTCTGTATTGTGGTGGAGTGAAAACAATTTGCCTTGGCAAACGTACCAAATTATTGAGGGAATAAAGAGCATCATGAGCAAAACCATCATTGTCGCAAGAGAGACTGCTCCAGCGGTCATGACAGCGAGTCTGAGCATTGTGGCGCGCAAAGCTGGCTTCGGCTCTCGGCCCGGTTTAGCGTCTAGCAATGAAATATATGGTGGATATTATCGTCGAATGAGTGTGAAAGCTGGATTTGCAAGGTACGCTGCAGTGCAAAAGAGATGAAACGACTTTAGTCTTTTGTGTCTGTGTTTATATTTTTTTTTTTGCCATCCGGGTCAGGGGGTCACGTAATCCCATTGTCACCTTTCCCTGCAGAGAGGCCGCGTTACCACTTGTTGCCAAATCAGGGCGCAGTAATCCGCAATAATAACAAGGCTGTGCCGAATACCCATACGTGCCGTCATAAGTTCATAAACTAGCTGGGTTGCTGGGCCCTGGCCTGGGGCATGGTGTCATTATCAACTAGTTAATTGCTGTACTTGCTATAATTAATTAGGGCTACCCGAGCCCCAGGTTGCCGACCAACCGAGTGCTGGGGAAGGGTGCTTGATGATGTTGCCTTCTCGCGCGCTCGTGTTTCGAATCCAGATTAGATCTTCGGACGGGCTTGTTCCTGTAGTCTGCAACCAAAGTGTTTTGCATGTCCATGTTTGCAAAGGTGCATGGAAAACAACGTGTGCTAACCACCGACTCGAGCCTTATTATATAGGGGTGTTGAGACGACTCGCCCTAGCGACTCCACACAGGGGCGCGTTTTCTTGTTAGTCGATGCGACAGTGGCCACAGATAGGGAGTGATACTGTGGGTGAAGATGGAGACTTTATATATTGAATGCGGACAGCTTCTCTTGAGGCTCAATGCTTGTAAGCATGCATGGCTCATCAACTTTCCGACATCCCGGAGCTGGGTATCAAAGAGAGCTGTGTCACCCCCGGGAGATGAGCTTAATTCTTTGCAACTACCATTTCGATCTACTGTTTTTTTGACTTTTACTTTCCGGCTTTTCTTCTTCTTCTTTTTTTTTTCTCTCAATGCCAACACTCCGGACCAAGGATTGAGGCACTGCAGATGGCATCACATGGAGCAGGCAGTGGTTGATGTAGAAATGTGTGGCGTTCCTGAGCGAATGGCGTTTTGTGCGCAAATGGGTGTTGGTGAGTGAGTTGGCGTTCCTTGAGTGAGCGGCGTACCTTGAGTGAGTGGCGGTCCTTGAGTGAGTATTGGCGTTCCTGAAGGGTTACGAGTGAGTGGTGTTGCTATACGTCTTTCAAAAAAAAAACACCCATCAACATCAGGCACCAGGCTCGTGTAATGATACAGGCTCTGTTGGCGTCTTGGCTACTGCTGCTGTGTGCCTGTATTTAGTCACCGGCACCCGCAGTCTTGCATCCCAGCAACATGAAAAGTCGGGGGATTACATAAGGTAGGTCACTACGAGCCGACGACGTACAGGGATTTCAAATTTCAGAAAAATCTGAAATCGCCCTGGGTCCCTGTGCTGGTCCGCACGAAAATGCGTGTCGATCGACCCTTTCACTTACTTGTATTGAGTGATGTCGGGGGGTTGCAATTTGGGGGGTGTGCCAATACGGCTTGGCTTGTAGTGATCGGCGCGGCAAACGCAGCCGCACGAGGGCAATGCAGTTGGCGTCCAAGCGTCCTGATTATTACTGCTCATCATTTGTTTAGGTACGGATACATGGCCATAAACACAGTACAAAGCACATACATAGGACAAATAACCGCAAAGAAGAGCGCTTTAGACCTGAAAAAGAACGTACGCGGGATAAAAAAATCTGTACCTAAGGAACTGATCTCAGGGGGCCTTTAGACATGTATTCTCTAATAAATACTTACGCTTATGATCGTGTTTCTGCAGTAAAGATGTAGTTTTATGTACGGAGGAAGAAACAAGAAGTCATGGCCCATAGGGATTTGACCCCTGTTAAACTCGATCCTGACGCCTTCGACAGGGGTGTGAGTACGTTGTCTTAAACGTTCACCAGCATGATCATCATAACTAGCATTTGACCGTAGCTGGTAGGGATGCATCCCTGGTGTATCAATGTATGTATGATCTTTCTTATTTAGGTTGATGGCGTTTAATCACTGTGGGCCAGCACTTTTTGTTTCTTCCTCCGTATGTACGTGGCTCATTTTCGGCTGAGTTACGGATTATCTTGCTCTGATTAGCTAGTTTTTTTTTTTTTTTCTCCATCCTAAGCAGGTCTAGCTAGTCTGAGCTCTAAAAATTCAGGCTAAGTCTGGGTCGACATCCTGCACTGCCACCAAACCGCCTGCACCAAGGCTGCTCTTGTATATAAATAAAAACGCTCGATACCCGTCTCTTTTGATTGCATCTGCTCTATATAAGCGCCTGTTCTCTCATCTTCAAGAGTGACCATTACAACTATCATTTTCCGCTGGCTTGTATTCTTCTAGTCGTCGTCACTCCTCAAGTCATTGCCACCTACTTGGCTACATCGCACTCCACCACAACACACGAGCTGTGTAAGTGAGCATTGCATCATCATGCCTCTATCTACAGAATCCATCATTGCCATTGTTGGTCTGCCCGCTGTAGTCGTACCTGCTGTTATCCACTTCTGGAAATGCTGCAAATGGAGGAAGCTCGCGTTGGCCGCCCATCGCGCAAGGGCTGATACCGAAAGTATGGTTGCAACATTCTTTTGCCATTTCTCGCCTTGCACTTGTGCCTGTTCTGGCAGACAGCAACGCAAGCTGACTGGGTTTAGGGCAATTTGTACCAAGCGACCAAGAGGAGCCATTCGACCTGCCGTTGTACTCGTCTCCTCGCACCTATTCTCGCGCTCCGCCAAATGAATACACGGGCAACTACACGAGAAACTACACGGGAAATAGACCCAACGAACAGAATCAATTCTTCTTTTTGACTGGTATGGCAATCTATCAGGGACTGGACAGGAATCGACCGATGAACCTTTGACAGGCCGAGACCCCCGTCAGTAGCAATGGCATTCAGGATGTATCTAGATGTCCATGGTCAAATAAATCTCTATTACATAAATGAAGAAAATTTACCCTCCCCGCCTCCTCACCATTGTGCCATCTTATTTAGCACCCAAATTATGGGGCACGGAGCAATTGTCGAATAGGTATCCGACATTGGCCCTTGTCGTCGGCCCCGGCTGCGACACCATTGTTTCGGTCAATATCATTCAAATTCTTAAAGATGGCCAGTAAACTAGTCATGATCTCGCCCCAATTCTTAAGCTTAACGGGAATGCCCTTGTATTTAACTAGTCGCTAGTTAAAAGATGATTACTGGTAAGATCTTGGTGGGGGTCCTGGGGGCCCTGGGGCGCTGATCGACGGTGCGTATCCACAAGCTCTCTGGGGGCCTGGGGCCGCCTAACATAAGATATCCATTCTCCTTGGCAAGATCGACAGAGTGCGGACCTGGAAGCGGTCAAATAAATCAAGCTTTTCTCGAGGTGCACTGATGAAGAGAAGGGTCGCAGGCCTTCTAGGCGAGTTCAGAACGGACTTGTCCCTCGCCAGTGCAGCGCTGCATCTCTACTTGTTAATGGCACTACAGGAACGGGCGAGCAAAGTGTCCACTTCAAGGTAGAAGATGACGGTCCTTGCAAATAGATGACGTAGCACTAAATGGAGCAGCAGACAAACCTCAACGAATGTCTGCTGCAGGGTATTAATTATCATGCGCTCAGCGCCGAGAGCAAGGGCCTTTTTCTCGACAACCTCTAATATGGTGACTCGAGAGAATAAGACAGATCTAGTACCCAAATCCTTCTTGTAAGCCGCTTATTGCCTGGCCTGTAGCAGGTGTAGCAGTGGACGAAAGATTGCGGTTGCGCAAGTGAAAATTTACCAACACCATCCAGCCCTTCTTTGTCAAAAAGCTACACATGCAGGCTGGAGCTGGGTGCACGAAACTTCCTCAGTCTCCGCGTTTCCGCCTGTATTATGTCGGCTGGCTCTGGGACTCACGAACTTGTCGCTGCTGTATTATCTGTCATGTACCTGCTTACCCCTCCCCCTCCCCCTCCCCTCCTAGAACCAACAGGCCCCCTCTCGCGTGCTTTGACGACACGCACTCTTCTCGACCACGGTAAGCTGGCATTACATCCTGACTATTTGCTACATGCTAACAAAAGTACGCATTAGTGAACAACCACCGCCGCAAAAGAATCGCCAAAAAAATAAAATTTCACGCCCAGCAGCAAGTCAAAGTCGTCACCCAGGTTCCTACCATTGCCATGTCCTGCCATCTCCCGTCGACATTGTCCGATCGCGGTGACGCAAGCACCGATTTCGAAATCACCGTCGGCAATGTCAAATATCTTTTAACCGAGAGCCAGAAGGTTAATAACTTCCTTTTGCTGGTGATCCATTTGGCCCTATGCAGCCAGCTCTCCTCATCAGATGGTCATATCATGCTATTCGAATAGAACACTGCCATTGTTTGAATCCGTCAGATTCACTGACTTTATATTTGCTAGAAATTTCTTGAATGTGCCGATTTCGACAACGACAATGGTCAATCCTGGTGCTCGTTTATACCATTGGGCCCAACGATCCTATTGAGAACTCAGCGCTCCGCGAGTTTCAGGCCAGTACACTTAATCGAGATGACGTGTATCAACCTGATTTCGCCTCCAATATGGTTTTCTATGGATTCTCTGAAGAATGTACCATCCTTGACCCGGATACTCTCGCGGGGCTTCGCTCTTGAAATGTCAAAATAATCTGATCCTGCCAGGGCGGCAAGAACTTGCGCCAAACTCGGTCGTCCCCAGGCCCTATGTCATTTCAAGGGGCATAACATGGCAGTCGTGGCGAGTCTATCATGATTTTCAACGACTGTTTCATGATCGGGCTGAGGCCCTCGCCGCTTCACGATGGAAGATGAGTGACTCATCTAACGAGGACTTCTGTCCTCGATACGAATATTTTGGCACTCTAGTCGCAGTCAACGCCGCGTACGCTGCACACAACGGCCGGGTCATTGTGCCTTCGCGATGCTACTACAAGCCATCCAAGGATCGTCCTCTTGCCGGTGCAAGGTTCAGTGTGAAAGACAACATCGATGTCGCGGGTCAGAAGACCACTCTGTGCAATCGAGCCTGGACTGAATTCATATCGGTATGGTATAGAAACTCGCGAATGATCCGGTACTCACTTCATAGCGACATGCACTTGTACTTAGGTGCATACATAGGCGGCCGTCGAAATATTATACCCGACAGACTATCTTCCGACGCCAAACCCAGCACAATCTCAGCCTATTGACGAAATTTGTTTCCGGACTGGAGACTGCTTTACATGTCTCACGCTCAAAGATATCTCTAGCACAGTTGTGGAAAAGAGATTGTCCGGACGGCGCCGAACACGACGATATTGCAGCGTACCTCGAGACAGTGAGTCATCTGACAGCTTTTTCACGCTGGTTTGGGCTAATGATTGCTAGGCGGGCATATATCATGGCCCTTCCAATCGAGGTTGGACAGCCTAATTACCGTGAAGGTCCACTTCCGTAAGTTTCGAGTTCTCTAGATGGCCTTTGTGGCAGAATCGGACCTGATTCTCGGCCTCAAGGCTGCCCGCATACCCACCGAGGTCGAAGTAGGACGTTCCATGTATTAAGCTAGACTGTCACCACGCCTATATTGGCTTAGAGTCTTCAAGCGATGATTGTAGAGATGATATATAACGTACAGGACATTATCATGCATACATGGATACTGGCGTCTATCAACTCACAGCTAGCTCTTGCTGGTCAAGAGGACCAAAACCTGTCCCATTTTCACTAGACGCCCGCCCATATATGTGCAAGACGGTAAAGGCATATAGAATAGAAAGTGATGAAAACATAGATAATTCGTAAAATTATAGACGAGGTGATTTAGGCAGTAGATATTGGTCTTATCTTGATTTTGCGAAAGGACTCTTTTCTAGACTTTTGTTAAAAATAAATAGCTGTAATTGAGTATTCTCATCGTTGGGCTACCTAGTGACTACCGCCCCCCCGCTGCCGGGGTACTTTCCCCACGCTATTAAGCGCTGTAGCCTCTAGAAACAACTACCTATTCCTCCACGCTGACACTACGGCCTCCTTCACCTTTGTCTGATTTGCTGTCAACTACCCGACCAACCGACCCATTCGGCGACGCATCATCTGCCGTCGTCCTGCTCTACGGAAAGCTAGACACATCTTCAACCTTGCCCTTGCAACAAATTACGACGACAAACCATCTGCCACGACGCTTCGCCAACCACTCGCATCTGCTGCTTGCTGAAACGTCTCTTCAACTCCCATACCCCCGACCGACCGGTGCACACGTCGCCCCTTGCATCCATCCCCCTTTGCGGCCGCGCAGCACCCTCCACACAACCACCACCCCGTCAACATGTCTACGATTGCCAGTCCCAGAGACCCCTCGGCGCCCCTCCGTCGCGTGCCCTCAAACGTCATAACCCCGACCTCATCCACCAGACCCTCCCTCGACGCCGCGCGTTCCTCCGTCACCTCGCCCGTCAACAGCAGCGGCCCCGGCCCCGGCCCTCTTCCCGTCGCCAAGCGCGCAAACCGCGCCGCCCTGCGCGAGTACTACAACCTACGCAACGCTGCTGCTGCTGCCGCCGCTGCTTCTTCGCCACCGCCGCCGCGCATTGGTGTCGAGCTGCCCGATTCGGAGGTGCCCGTCAGCGACCTGGACATTCCCGGCTTCACGACGGACGAGTATGTTGCCAAGGTCGTTGCTGAGAATAGCCTCGAGGACCTGCTGCGGCTGTATACGCGCGTCGTTGGCGAGGTGCGCGCGCTGGACGCGGAGAAGAAGGCGCTTGTGTATGATAATTACAGCAAGCTGATTGCCGCCACGGAAACGATTCGCAAGGTACGGTAGACAACAACCGCCCTATCCTCCTCGGGCCGCCATGCCCCTCTCCCAATGCTTGCATACTAATCCCCGTCCAACAGATGCGATCCAACATGGACCCCCTCAACCCCATGGCCTCGACCCTCAACCCGGCCATTGCTCAGATATACAGCCAAGCCGCCGAGATTCGCGAAACCCTGCGCGCTTCCATCCCCGCCCCCGACTCGGACCAAGGCAAGCAGCGCGCCGCCGCCCAGCGCCGCAAACGCACCCGCGAGCTCGCCGTACAGGTCCTCGCCACCCCGGAGCGCCTCCGCCGGCTCGTCGCCGAGGGCAAGCTCGCCGAGGCCAGGAAGCAGTGGGAGCGCCCGAGGCAGCTCCTCCAGACCTGGCACGACAAGGGCTTTGGCGGCGACGAGGTCCAGGCGTGCATTGACGAGGGCGATGCGGCTGTGGCAGCACCGACGAGCAGCGAGGGGCGGGTGTCCAAGGACGGACGAGACTCGACATCATGAAGATCAGGCATAAGAGTTTTTCCTACATACGTGTACAACATTTACCATGATGCGAAGCATTTACGAGCAAGCATGTTATTCGAGAATTCAACCTTTGCTTTTTACTACATCAGTTACTACACCGGTGGTACACGTCCCTACAACTCCGCAACTTCAACAATCGTAAACGGGTCCTTGTCGTACTCGCTCAGCACCACTGCCGCCTCGGGCACAGCCGCCCGCAGCTTCTCCTGCAGCGCCGGCCTCAACACCTGCTGCAGGTAGCTGCGCTCCGAATTGCTGTGAAACACCTGCACCAGCGTCCTGCCCTGCTGGATCGCCCGCAGCGCCGAGTGGTGGCTCGTCTCGCCCATGAGAAGCAGGTCCACGTCGGCGCTCTTGAGCACGTCGTATCCGCTGCCCGCGCAGACGCCGTAGCTGCGGACCCGCGTCGTGCGCACGTCGGCGCCCACAGGCGACGCTACCATGACGTGTCGCAGGCCGCCGAGTTTCCCAGCGAGTCGCTTGAGGATCTCGGCGACGGCGACGGACTTGCCGTCGGTAAAGGTGGAGAGCGTGCCGTAGCCTGCGCCGGCGTGGCTCTCGGGCGCTGTCTTGCACGGGATGGCGACGGAGCGCGTGGTCGCGTGCGGGCCGGCTACAGCGTCGGCGAGCCACGTGTTGAGACCAGCAGGCGCGGCGTCGACGGCCGTGTGAGGGCAGTACACGGCGATGCCGGCTTGCATGAGACTGATGAGGGTGGACTGTTGGGGGTCCTTGTCGGTGATGGACTTGAGGCCGGAGAAGATGAAGGGGTCTAGGGCAGCCATCAGTATGGGATTGGACAAGGGAAATGAGAATACGCACGGTAGCTGACAATGACGCTGGCACCCTGACGGATGGCATCCATGGCGACTTGGTATGTCAGGTCATTCGTGACCAGCACAGTGGGCCGCTTCTGGCTCGACTCTTGCTCGTGGTTGCCAACGAGCAGGCCGACATTGTCCCACGCGCGATCAGCGATTTCTTCAGGATACCTAGTCTCAGTCAGAACTTGTATAGATATAAAACGCTACTGTATTGACCGAGCACAAAACTCACAATGCTTTCATCGAGTCCGCGACGAGCTTGGTAAACTTGGCCGGCTCAACCTGCCACGCGCCCCATGCTCCTTCAGTCCCAGCGGCAGCCATTTTATCGGAAGCTTTGGTAGCTGTGGAGCTAAAAGACCGGTGTTTCAAAGTTGTGCGGCAACGAGCAGTCAATGGCCGTGTTGATGTGATGATGATGTGCGTCGAGTAAAGTACAGCGGCGCCTGGACAAGCAGTGGTGAAGCGCCTCGAGATGGATGACAGTGGTACGCTTTGGAAAGCTCGCATGCCTAGCAAGCTAAGTAATTTGTTTGAACAATTCAACAACAACAACAACACAACGCCTTGCTTTTGTAACACCCCAAAAATGCAATGGAAACAGGGGATCAAGGTGAACAACAAGATAAAAAAGGTTGCTAGAAGTCAAGCTTGGGAGTCAAGGTCAAACGCTAAGCCGTTTCCCCCCAAGCTCCACCTCGAGGATACCTAGGTAGGGAAGGGGAAAAAAAAAGGATGAGCTCATACCGTGCCAAAACTACAGCGCTGCCACACTGTACCGCCAAACGCGCACAGAATCGGGCGGGCGGTATTATTACCAATGAGCCGGGCGAACATCTAATCAATCGCATCATTTTTTTTGTCTTTCTACCTTTTTGTTTTATTGAGCCGTTGAACACACACAACTCAGCGCTAACAACGCATAAAAGGCGACAACATGGCGCAAATAACAGACGCCAGCATGCGCGAAATCATTGTTCAGCGCCTCGCTGCCGTCCACGTCGAGGTCGCCGACATGTCTGGTGCGTAGTTGTCTCTCAAACCCCCACCAACACAACCAACTCTCTTCACCTCCCCCCTTGGCCCTTTGCCCTTTGCCGCCTGTTCACCCATAGAGGCCTCCCTTCTTCAGACAGAGAACTGTCAAAAAGCTGACCCGGGGTCTTTGACACAGGCGGCTGCGGCCAGGCATTCACCTCACTCATTGTGTCGCCCCAGTTTCGGGGCCTCGGCGCGCTCAAGCGCCACCGCCTCGTCAACGCTGCTCTCAAGGACGAGATTGCCGCCATCCACGCTTGGACGGCAAAGTGCCAGACCCCCGAGGAGTGGGAGCTCACGAGGGGGGCCGCGGCGCCGCCGACAGACGGCACCGTGGGGGGCCAGGTCGAGGGCACAGCGCAGTGAGGTTGCGCGCAGAGACAAGGAAGGGCGGGGGGGCATGGTTGTTGGTCGCGCGTGGGATAACGACAATGATGTTGACATGATACCTCAAGGAATGGATAGATTTTGGATGAAAAGTGATCTTACGAATTGAAACTATAGAGCCGGCTCACAGAAAAAAAAATTAATACATGGGACTCTATCAGTCCGCGACTATTACAATTTTAATCTTTCTTCTTTTTCAAAGAAACTGCCTCGTATAGACTACTCCTATCTAGCAATGCACGTCGACTCAGCAGTCTTCTGTCACATCATTTTTACCACCTTCTACTTTCAACCCCCTCTTCGGATTTACAGCAATCCCAACAGATCATCACTCGCTCCCTGGGACTGTTGCTGCTGCGGTTGCGGCTGGCCACCCTGCGTATTCTGCAGCTGCATCGCCGCCGGCAGGGGTTCACTAGCCGGTGCCCCAAAGCTCATGCCCTCAAATCCGCTCATCAGGTCATTCATGCCGCTGCCGATACTGGCCGCCGGCGGGCTGACCGCGCTGCTGCTCTGGGCCGGCGGGGGTGCGTCAAACATGCTCATCATGTCCGCCATACCACCCGAGGCCGCGCCGGCCGCGGGGCTAGCCACGCGGTCGGGAGTCTGAGATGCGCTACCGTGTTCGCGCGAGGCAGGTGCGGCACCATCAAAGTCAATGTCTAGCAGATTCTCAATGTTGCTCTGCGATCCCGCGGTGCCGTTAGCCGCGGCGACAGAGGCAGCAATGGGGTTCTCGGCGGCGTTTTGGCGCTGTTCTTGAATGGCAGCGCGCTGAATCTCGTCGGCGCCGAAGCGGCCCTTGCCGACAAATGACTCGGGAGGCCTGTGGTAGACGGACGCCAGTGTGGACAGTTCCATCAACAGCTGCTCCAGAAGAGCTGGCGGCAGGCTGGTCATTGTCGTCGTAATGGTTGGCTTTTGTGAGAGAATAATGTTCTGCGCCTTGTTAGCACTGGCCATGCATGGCGTCAGGCGATACACATACCTTGGCAACATCTAGGTCGCCAGAGAGCAGTCGCCAGTACACGTACGCTCTGTCGCGGATATCGGGGTTGTCGTTTTCTACAGTGGCAGCTTGCAGCACCTTTTGAACCAGGTTTTGGCTATTGCTGGGCTTCTTCAAAAACAGTTTAACGACGGCCGTCAATATTTGCAATTGGGTCTAGTCTCGCGTTAGTTTAAACTCTGTCATCTCGGCGTGCACATGTCATACCTGAGTAAATTCCTCCATGAAGCCCTCAACAAAACTCTGCAGAATCTCGTCGGCATTGTTAATCTTTTCGGCATACTCTCCAACGATCCAAATCAGGGATCCGCGAGCCTCCGGCTCATCCAGCTCGTCAATGTACTTGCAAAGCGTGGGGATGACGCCTTCGTAGCCAGGATATTTGCGCAGAATGTCCTTGATGACAACCGCCACTTCTTGCACGACGTAGTTGACTTTCGTGGAAATCAAGTCCTCCAAAGCCTCCACACACTTTGCGCTGGCATTCTCGATCTTGATGGCAACCTGACCGATAGCCTTGACGGCTCTGCGGACAAAGTCCATATCAACTTCTAGAGCGTATTCCTTGAGCTCGGAAAGGAGCTGCTCGTAGTTCTTTTCGTTTGCTATTCTGACCATGATCTCGAGCTTTTGGAGTTTGACGTAGGGAGGGTCGTTGTATTTGCAGAAGAAGACGCGAAGCTCTTTGCTGAGAATGTCAGGCTTCGCCTGGAGCAAGAGATCGATGTTTCTGAGTGCAACGTATTGTACTTCGGGAGCCGAGGCAACGAGTGTAACTAAACAATGTCAGTTGACGCATCAGGTGGAGCAGGTGCCGAAGCTTACCAAGAGGGGGGGCCATCTTCTTCAGGTATGAGCCCACGAGCTCGGGATTTATCGATCTCATATGCGTGAAGACGACTTTGATCGCAGCGAGGACGACGCTGGGGTTGACATGCTGGAACTGAGGCGCAACTCTCTCACAGATGTGCTCCGACTCCTTGACGTCGTTGGCGGCGTACGCTGCCAAGGTGCTCAGAATAGTCACGCGGCCCCATTCCGTGCACTCGTTGAGAGCGAGCATCAGTTTCTTCAGCGTCGCCGGTGTGATGATGAGCGCTCGCGTCTCAGGCGCCGTCTCAGCAATCTCAGAGAGCGCCTGGACCGAATTGGCCACGACCATGGGGTTGGGGTCGCCAATCATTTCCTGCAGTATCTCCAAGAATCCATTTTCGAGGCACATGGCCGGGTTGAGGTCAAACAGCTTGGCAACGCAGATGGCGGCCGTCTTTCGAACGTAGGGCGACTCGTCTCGTAACGTTTTGCGCAGCGGCTCTTCCATGTAATCGACCATTTTGTCTACCCGAATGCAGCCCATAGTTCGGATGGCTAGAGCTCTGACTAACGGGTTCGGATCTTCTGAGTCTTGTACAAACGTGTTGACAGCGAGAATACAGAGATCGGGATGCGATTTGGCATAGTTCCTGGCATGTCGGTCAGAGCTGAACCCGTAAAGCACCTATCTGCACAATTTTGCACTGCCATCTGGCCGTCAACTACACCAAATAACTCACATGAGATATAGGTAGACCAGCTTCTTCTGGTCCAGGTCGGCGGTCGCGATATTCTTGAGCACGTCGGGGAACAGGGCGGAGACGTCCTTGCCTAACGTCATGGCCATGATGGTCTTTTGGATCGACTCCTTGCGCTCATACGCATACTGTGACACGAGGCCAGCCCGCAGCTCAAATGTCTCTCCCTTTCGAGGCGGCGCAAAGGCGCCCCGAATGCGGTTTACCGCCATAGCTGTGATGCTCGGGCGGCGATGAGGGGCAGCGAGGACAAGGAGTCGGTGGAGGGGGGTTACGGCGCTGAGTCTTTCCTAGCGAGCGAAGCACACGTACGAGCTGGCGAATTGGTGTCTGAGTCGATTGATGCGCGAAATGAATTGTTGTTTGACGGCGCGCGGGTTGTGATAGCAAGCCTCCCGCACACGTGTACTTTGGAGGATCTTGGAGTTCAGGTAGCAGCTCGCAGTTGCCAGCTCGCCCGCCGCTCCAGTGCGACTGGCGCTATCCGGCAGCCCCTGCGCTTGGCTCTGCACGCACGGTGGAGTGGGCGGCCAATCGCTGCAATTTGTTCATCGTCGCAGCTTAGTCAGGCTCGGGAGTGACATCTCATCCAAACAATCACTGGTTGGCTTTGCTCGAGTGGTTGAAAGGCTGGTTGCCTTGTAAAGAGTCATGGTGTGTTGGTTCCATCTCATTACTCGTCTATATTAAAGCTCACCTGGATAGGCAAATTTTCCAAACCTAAGGCGGCTCTTTATCGAGTCCCGCACCGACGACGAAGAGCGTGACATTTCACGGAAAGCTGTCAGTATTTATTACCGAGCACTCGATTTTCATCAATTAATAGTCCGATAGTTTTACAACGCTGTGTTGTTTATGGGATCGGTGGCCATCTTCAGTCTTATCGCTCAGAAACTCAATGCTGGCAAATAATGATACGACGCACCACCAGCCACCGTATATAGTGTACAACATGTTTTATACGTATTCTGGAATTTGTACTTGATGACTTATATCAAACGCGATCTATTCGGCCTCTTCATCTTCTTCCATAGGCTTAGCCGGCCCCGTTGTGCTTGCCGACACCTCTTGCTTACGCCACAGCCCCGCGAGAAACTCATTTGTGCTCGCCTCCTCTATGCCTTTATCGTCTCGCTTCTTCAGAAATCGTGGAAATCGGAGACTCAGTCCTCTCTCGTCACTCACCAGCCCAATCGCCGCGGTGTATGTGGGACTCAGCGTAATGTCGGCAAATGCCATCTCCCACACTTCCTGCGGCTCAAACCAGACATCCGGCATCGGCCCAGAATATTCAATGAAGCTGGGCATCTGCAGATGCGTGTTCTTTGGCTCACCCGTTTCCGAACCATCGTCATAGAAGGCCTTGTTTGCTTTGTAAAATACATCGGTGAATCCAGAGATGCATTTGCAGACAGCTTCCAGCATCCCTGACTCTTCGTTCCTCACAGCCAGTAAAATCGGCGACCACCACTTGGCCTTGCGACCTTGGCCATGCCATCCTGCAATAGGGATCAAATCCAAGGTGTCAAAGCTCGAATTATAGTCCTTCTTGACCTTGAGCCAGGAGTCCAGTCGCTTGTCAGGTTCATAGGTCGCCAGTAATGCCTTGCGCCTCGATTTCTTCTTGGCAGGCTCATTTGACTCTCCATCTTCTGGTTTCTTCTTCCCTTTGGCCTTGGATTTCGACTTTGGTATCTGCAGTTTGGGCTCTTGCTCTTTGATCTCGCCATCTTCGTCTCCCAGATAGGCCACATCCGGCAGATTGTCCAAAATCTTGACCATAATGCCCTCGCATTTGCTCTCTGTTGCAGACTTAAAGAAGCTCAGCACCGACTCTGATTCGGACGACGTAGCATCCAGGCTCTTGACCCAAGTGAAACGGTTAGGCACCTCGATGAATAAAGATCGCAGCAGTTCTCGCCTCTCTCGAAACGGTCGTTCCAGTAGCGACTGTCCGTTCAAGTACATCAGATCAAACGAGAAAATGCATACTTGTACAGTGATACTCCCAATCTCAACGTCCTTTCGTGCTCTATTGGTGAGCGCCTGGAAGTTCTTCAGTTCGCCGCTGGCACTGTCCACAGCAACAACCTCCCCCTCCATGATGAAGCTCGAAACACCGTCTCCCCGTATCTTTGGCACAAGTTCCACCAGGTCCGGGTACTTGTCCGTCATCAATTCCAGATGCCGGGAGAATATGGAAACCTTGCCGCCTTCGTCGCAATGTACCTGCGCTCGCTGTCCATCGTATTTGTACTCGCAGGTGAAGTCACGACCTTGCAACTTTGTGAGCATTTCCGACAAGTCCCTAGTAATGCTTCCCAGCATAGGCCGAAGTGGGATATGAAGGGCCAGGCCGCATCGGACTAGAAGCTCTTCGCACACACCAATCTCTAGTAGATTCGGGATTAGGTCGTTGTAATTTGGACGCTTGGCAAAACAAGCTTTGACGATTTCCTCCGCCTTGGCCCATATTTCGGCGAGCTCTTCCTTTTTCAACTTCGCTAATGCAGGGATATTCCGTGTTTCGTAATCAGCCTGCGTGGGTTTTGAGAGCAAAAAGGCTCGCGACAGAGCGATTAGCATAGTCGTCTTTACTGCGCCAATTCGAAGATGTTGGCAAAGTGTCCGCACGATGAACCGACTCTCTTCGCCACCACGAGCATCTTGCAGAAGGCGATCGACGATCCGCTGCTTGATCTCGTTGCTGCCTTGTCCCTGCGTGGTAGCAATTTTGACGAGGGATTGAAACACGCCTTTGATAGACAGCGGTTTGGGCTTCCTTAGTGTGAAACTTTGCTTCTTCTTTGCTTCAAAGGCGACATCACCCGCATCGCCATACTTGTCATACAAAGTCTTCAGTGATCGGCCATCTAAACCACATGTCTGCTTCAGTGCCTTGGAGATAGCTGATCCACCTAGACCCAGCTCCATCGATATGTATGCTGGCGAGATGGAGTTCGTCGCCAGCCAAACCTGTTACTAATTAGAGAATGGCGCAAATATTGAAGCGCTTGGTACATACTGCGGGTAGAAGGCTCTCAGGGTCACCTTCAATCAGTATCCGCAAGCAATTGACCAGAGTGTCCACAATCTTGATGCGACTCGCCGTCCCACTGACAAGAACAAAGCATCTTGTGAGCAGAGCGTAGGATGCATTACCTCCGTCTCTGGACCAGTGCTCTTTCAACTGACTGACATATTTTGATGGCTCAAATGTGAGCGGCGGTTCATCCAGCGGTATAGAAATTGTGATGGAATCTTCATCCATTCCCGCAGATTGCAGTGCAAGCGTTTTCTTTCCGCCAAAGACGGCCACGGGAGATGGTTGCTTGGGAGCATCTGTCTGTTGCTCCTTTGAGACTTCGACAATATCGCAATCTTGAACATTGCTCTCATTCGTCGCCATCTCAACGGCATTGGGCTCTTGATTGTCTGCTCGAGCCGACTCCTTGTCCCATTCGGCCTGCAGCTTACGCGCGAGCTCCTCATCCGTTAAAGCAGCGTCATCCGTCTCAGAATGAGAGCTCCTTGGAGCAGCAGTAGAGCCATTCTTGGTCTGTTTTTGCTTCGTGAAAAAATACTCCAGTCCTTTTGACTGTGATTTGTCGCTTTTCACTGCATTGTTAAGCTTCCGCTTCTTTGCAGGGCTCGACATGTTAACGGCCAGCCAAGTCAACCAGCACGGGCGAACCTGGGCACCTCTTGTGGAATGCAACAGAGTTCCGCTGCCATTCACATCATTTTCGACATGATACGGCAATTAACCTCTTTGAAAAATTTGGCCGCTGTGTATAAAGTCACAGTTGGGTTCCTATTCGCGTTCAGGTCAATTACACGGTCGCGGTGATGACATCGATTGACACCAATGCACGTGACCCATCTCGAGAGGTAGCTCCTACCAGCCCCGAGATGCAACGCTAAACCTATTCAGGTCGCCCACAAGAAACACGAATTTCTTCTCATCCAAGTGGCCCCACCATCTGGATTCTCTCCGTCGACATCCCTCCTTCTTGTCCTCCAAAGCAGCCCAACATGAATAGCGAAGATCCGCCCGAGAGACCGGAGTACGTCTCCAACATCATCAGCGGCCTCGAGCGCTATAACCCCGAGGCCGTCAGCACTCTGGAGAACTATCTGCAGGAGCAGTGTGACCAGAAATATACCGACTGCAATGCCAACCGCACACTGCTGAAACTGTGAGTGCATTTTCACGAGGACACGTTTCTCGAGTTGTTTGGTTTTCTCTGCTTTTAAATGATGACTACTGTAAACGTTTCCTATTATCCTGACCATGACGGGTCATCAGCCCAGTCACGAATGACGTGAACATTAGTGTTGTCTGAAATTATACACGCCCTTTTCTTTCTTGCTTGCAAAGACTCCGCATTGTCCCCATTGCAGACTCATTTTCGCTAACGCGCGTCTACACGTCAGGTACCAGCTCAACCCCGACCGCATGAAGGATGAGGTCGTCACAAACATCCTCGTCAAGGCCATGACACAATTCCCCTCGCCACAATTCTCCCTCGCTCTGCACCTCATCAACCCCTCGGCCGCCGCCACCGGTGAGCTCAGCGAAGCTCTGGCCAAGCTGCGCTCGCTCAACGCGCAGCTCGAGGGCGCCCAGTACGCCGACTTCTGGGCAGACCTCGACGGCGACGACCTGTGCGCCGACCTCATCGCCGACATTGCCGGCTTCGAGGAACTGGTCCGCGAGCGCATCGCCGTGCTCGTCTCCCAGGCCTTCCGTGAGATCAACGTCTCGCACCTCGAGGGCTGGCTCGGCCTGAACAAGGACAAGACCAACAAGTTCATCACCGAGGTTGTAGGCTGGTCCATCGATGCCGACGGCAACATCAAGATCCCTGCCAACCCGGACAACGAGGCTAAGAAGGCTGAGATTAGAGAGGATGTCAACATTGAGCAGTTTTCCAGGGTCATTCGACGCACATGGGAGGAGACTGTATAATGGGCACGATGTGTGACTTTTGGGGTTTCAAAGCAAGGGACGTACACACATATATCATGACTTACGGAATGAACATGTTTCATGGGGTGGTGAAGGGTCCAAGCTATGGCGTTTCTAACAGGACATTTTATGGTTAAAACAGTAAAAGCGATTATACCTCGATCTTGAGTAGCGGTTGAGAACAGCTTCTTCGATCCAAGAAAAAAAAAAGTTGAAATTTCTAAACCAGTTGCCACTTGATTCCTCATAGTTTCAACTACGTGAGTGTACCATGAGTGTGCATCACGAGTGTATATCACGAGTGTGTACCACCGTATAGGAGCGTTCTAGGTGTCTTTGTTCTCGTGATGATTCATACGTAAATATCAAGTTGCTATATGCGTTCAAACAAAACCCCCTTACTTCTTCCCTCCCGCTTCTTCCCACTGTACACCGGCCCATTCTTCCAGATAACCCGGCTCCTCGTCCTCCAAGTAGCCCGGCACGCAGTCCCTCTCGCAAACCCCCACAATCACCGTCCCCCATTCCATGCCCTCGAGGCTCAGGTCCTCGCTCTCGAGCTCCGTAATCGCATGCGGCGTCAGCTGTACCTCGAATGTGCGCTTCCCGCCGCAACCCCCGCAGCGCGGCATCGCCGCCCTCGTCACCATCTGCCCGACGGCGTCCGTCTTTGAGCACAGCAGCGGCGTACCGCCAAACTCGTACCGGATGACCTGCTCCGGGTTCTGCGCGAGGCGGTCCGCAAACTTTTGAAACGTCATGTCCATGACGCTCTCAAACGCCTCCTTGTCCGCCGCCGACGTCGTCTCGGGCGCGTCCGCGTCCTCGATCCGCGCGTTGGCGGGCAGCGGCATGTCGGCCGGCTCCGGCTCCAGCGTCTCGTAGTCGGCGTCGGCGAGGTACAGCGTCGGGTACGGCGCGGGCTGCTGCACCGCGGCGGGCCACGGCTCGGGGGCCGGCGGCCGCACGGCATCCGTCTTGGGGCTGTTTATGGAGAGCGTCTCGGCAAATGTCTTTGGTAGGTCTTTTTCACTTGTTGTTTCCGTAGTAGTCGGAGCAGCAGGAGCGGGTTGTGAAGAAAACGAATTCGCGCTGAACGGGTTGCTGCTGGCAGCACCGCTAGACGAGGAGCTAAACGGGTTCGCATTCGACGAGAATGGGTTCGCGCCCGCCGAGGCGACCGGGCCACCGCCAAAGAGGGCATCGCCGAGTCGTTGCTTGGGCGGCTCTGGTTGCTTGGGCTTCTCCTGCTGCTTCTTTGCGTCTTCTTCCTGCATCTTTCTCTTCTTCTCCGCCGCCGCGGCCGCTGCCGAACCGTCATCGGCCCACACGCGCACGCTGCGCAGCGCGCGGATGCTGCCCTCGCGACGGCTGCAGCTCGCGCGCTTGCAGGCAAAGACGTATATGCGGCGGTCGTGGTTGGGGAACCGGTCGGGCAGCTCGCCGTTGAGCTGCAGCAGCAAGACCATGAAGTCTTTGCATATTTTACAGCGGGCGAGCGCCGCCGAGGGGGGTTTGTCTGCATCCAGCCATTCCTACATGCAGGCGAAGAGGAAGAATAAAAAAGTGAGATTGGTGGTCTTGGTGGGATAGAGGGGCAGAGTGGAAGCTGGAGAGAGAGCTTACAGGACGGCCACCGATGCGGCTTATAGTATCTTCATCGGCGTCTTTTGATGCATAGCCCAAAAGAACATTCGTCTCAGCAAATTCGCCATCCGAAGAGTCAGAGTCGTAATCGGCCATGTTGTGTTGTTTGGTTTACTGCAAACCAGACTTTTAGGTGATGGTGGGGTCAATTTTTTTTTTTCTCTACTCGAGCTTGATCTTGGCGCGGGGCAGCTTAACTACAGCAACCAAAGCCCCGCGTACTTGAGAGACCGTGTAGATCTTGTTAGATGAAAAAAATGATTCTGGTATATCCACTATGTAAAGAGAGCTTTTATTCTAAAGCAGATCTAACCCCTTTTCCTTTCTTTTAAAATTTTCTTATATGTGATCATCAGGACCATCCATGCCTGGGCCAGGACCAGCTGCTCTGCCCATCTGTCGGGCCTTGAGCAGCTCATCGCACAGCAACAAATTTGAGGCAATGCTTGCGCTAGAGGCCACGCAGTTACGGAGAACACGGAACGAGTCAAAGACACCCTCGAGCTCAGGGTCCATAGGCTCACCAGTCTCCAAGTTCAGCCCGACAACGTCACCATCGTTGACGTCGTCTTGAAGGGCAGCAACTATGCATCATTAGCATCCAAGTCTTCGTGTTCATTCGTTTTCGGTGGACTTACTTGAATCTTGTACGTCATGGCCAGCGTTGGCAGCAAGAGTCTTGGGAATAATGAGGAGAGCGTTGGCAAAGGCCTCGACACCAAACTTGGCCTTGCCCTTGATCGTCTTCGAGAAAGCATCACTGCGCAGGTGAGCAGCGCAGGCAACCTGGAAAGCGCCAGCACCAGGGACAACACTCTTGTCGACAATGGTGTTGTAGACACTACGCAGGCCATCACGGACTGCATCGTTGACCTGCGCAATGGTGTGCTGGTTGGGTCCCTTGATAAGCAGGGTCACGGACTTGGGATCCTTGACATCCTCGATGAACGTGTACTTTTCCTCTCCAAGAGTCTGCTCGTAGACGAGACCAGCGTATCCGAGACACTCTTCGGTCATATCTTCAACACTGTTCTGGGCGACACCGCCGCAGATGAGCTGCAAACGCTCCATGTTGCGACGCTTGGCACGTCGCAAAGCTAGGATGCCGTTTTTGGCCAGGACATCGAGCGACAGGGGATCGATACCCTTCTGGTTAATAATGACAAAGTTCTTCTTGCCATCGTCTCCGCAAACCTCCTTCTTCAGCTCAACAATCTTCTTTAACTTGGCATCGACAAAGCGTCTCTCGCTCTCAACGAGCTTGTCACGCTGTTCGGCGCTAGAGTAGAAGAAGCTAGAGTTGATTTCGGATTTTTCGTATTCGAGGCTGACGTTGAGGGTCAAAATAAAGCAGTTTTCCAGACGCTTGGGCATGTCGGGGTGTCGGGCGCCGTGGTCGAGAGCGAGGCCTTTGATTAGCTGGGTATCAGCAGCCATGCGGTGCTGCATCTTCATGATCTCAACCATGTGCAGGTCGGGTTTGACGCCCTCTTCGTAAATAGCGAGAACAGCATCGACAATGTCGGGGGTGAGCTTCGCAGCCAGAGTCGCGTTGAGCTTTGTGGAAAGCGATGTGCGGGCGACATTAAGCAGGAGTTCTCGCTCGATATCTTTAGGGAGCTTGAACGTGTCGAGGAACTTTGCACGGCATGTTAGCAGGTTAGCAACG
This sequence comes from Beauveria bassiana ARSEF 2860, assembly GCF_000280675.1. NCBI lineage: Eukaryota > Fungi > Ascomycota > Sordariomycetes > Hypocreales > Cordycipitaceae > Beauveria > Beauveria bassiana. Next base: position 220,404 of record NW_007930838.1, on the reverse strand, counting down.
CCAGAGGCGCGTTTGCGACTCACCTTGAGAGCCTCGACCTTAGCAATCTCGAAGCCGTCAGTGATGACACGGGGGTGTAGACCCTCGGAGATGAAGCGATCGGCCTGCTTTAGCAGCTCGCCAACGAGCAAAACGACAGAAGTGGTGCCGTCACCACAAATGTCGTCTTGCGCGGTGGCAGCTCGGGCAATCATGACGGCGGTCGGGTTCTGTATTTGCATTTCGCGGAGAAGAATGTTACCATCCTTTGTGAGCTTGATCTGTAGTGTTCGATACGCGTTAGAAGGTGGCGTCCTCGAGCGTTGCAGCGCGCCAAAGAAGCGGCGTCTGGGTTGTGCATACCTGGCCGGCGCCGTCGACAAGCCTAACGCAGAATCAGTCAGTATACGGACAATTAATCTTCGAGGAATACGGCGTACATCTTGATTGTGCCCAGAGGGCCCAAATTGGACTTGAGGACATCCTGAAGGCCCTCGCCCGCACTGATGTTGACCTTTAGAGCTTCGCCCCTCCTCTGCTACCAGTTAGCCACCTGAAATGTGGGATGTGTCGGTCGGGGTCGGTGTGTGTGACGAGATACGCACGCGGGACTCGGCCTTTGGGTTAAGAAGCTGCGCAGCAGACATTGTGGGCGATTCGGTGCTGGGCTCGCGGGAGATTTGTCTTGACAGGGCCGCAGCGAAATGATGAGGATTCGTAAAGGGAACCGCGGGCACACAAGTCGATGGAAGCCACTGGCAACCAAAAGGTGGAGGTACACTTTTTTCTGCCTGGAGCAGCGCTGAGGGCGGTGTGGGGCCAGCAATCCTGGAGCGCAAAGGGGCAAGCTTGCGGCGGCGCCTGCTTTGTGAGGCATCATACGGAGTAGAGCTTCACAACATCAAAGATTTCACTCTATTACATATCAATCACTGCATCGAATTTCGTTTCGATAAAGGCCGATTCATATCTCCTGAGTTATCCGGGGAACGAAAAAGGAAGAAGAAGCCACAGCAACTGCATCCAATCTTCACGCCCCAGATTTACTCACTGTGACTACCCTTCTTCTCAAAATATAAATCCGTCCATCCTTCATCGAACATTAAAACAACAAAAGAAACTCATTCGAATCATCCCATCGCTTTAGTTGTACAACAGCAAACCAGATCAAAAAGAACCAGACACCGCCCTTGCTTCCCAGATTCAGCAAGAGTCATATTTTCATACGCATGTTCCCGTGCGCAAAACCAAGAAAAGACGCCATAAAAGAAAGCCAAGTCCCGCCGTAAGGAGCATCATTATACTGTGGATCTGAAAACCTGCTCCTAAATTATTGGCGTTTCTTCGTAGAATCCATGGCGTAACGCGGGAAGAAAATATTCAAATGAAAAGACATATGTGACGCGAAAGAATAGTCATACAATAAACACAACAAAAGAACGCTTGTCAGCCTCGTCAGATCATGAGGTGCCGAAGAAAAGCTCATCATCATTCGTGAACATGTTAAACTCTTCATCGTCAAACTTGCTCATCATCAACATGCTGGGATCACGATCGAGCTGAACGAGACCGTCGTCGTTGGTAAATTGCAGCATAATGTCTTCTTCTTGCTGGCCAATGTTCATTGGCAGGGTGCTGTTGCCCGCTGCTGAGTCGATCATGGAGTTTCCTGGAAGCATGCCAGACAGCTCTTCTGCGCCAATGGGGGTGTTGCGGTCCACGGCGAAGAGAGCGGCTGGTGGCGGCGAGGACGACTGCGTCAGCGAGGGGGGCGTGTTGTAGTGACTGGCGGCACTTTTGGCAGGAGACACGGGCTCCTTGTCCATGATGGCTTCGGGAGAGACGTATGAGTGCGCACTGGCCGCAGAGGGAGAGGGGGCCATGTCTGCGGCGCGGCGGCTCACCATCGTGGGCATGGGGGCAGAGGAAAGGGCGGCCATGCTTTGCATGGAGGAGTTGATGGGGCCCATATCCATGACCTCGTCATTCAGGTTGAAGTCGGCCTCGGGGGAGTTGGCGACCGAGCTGTCCGAGTGACCAGAGAAGGAAGACATGGAGCTAACAGACATGTTGTTCTTTCTCCTAGTTCTGGCCGACTTCTCCATACGCGTTTCCATGTCTGGTCTGTTCTTCTTGGGACGGCCACGCTTAACAACCTTCCGTACGACACCATCAAAAGCACCAATGCACATGCCACGTTGGCGGTGTCTCGTCAGAGCATCATGGCGAGCGAAGCTGTTGCCACACTCGCAAGGGTAAGGCTTGATGCCAGTGTGGATCTTGGCGTGGCGCTTGAGATCATGCTGACGGACAAAACACTTATTGCATGTAGGGCACTGGTACTGGCGGTCGTTGAGATGGGTCTGGACATGTGACTTGATGTTCTCCTTGCGACCAAACTCCTTGCCGCACTCCTCGAATAGGCAAACCCATTTGCCATCGCTAGTATCGGGGCTCTGGATGAATTGGGTAATCTCTTCCGACGTCACTCCGGTGTCGGTCTTGGTCTCTTCAATGTTGATGCTGGCAATGCTGGCGGCACTGGCGATGCTGGCAAGGGACTCGGTGCGGCGGTGCATGGATCTCTTTTGGCTGTGCGCCGCAGCGGGTTCCTCATAGTGTTGATATTCGGATTGGCTATCATATCCATTGGCAAAGCTGCCCATGTGCTGAGTCTCTGGAGTTGGGTGCTGAGAGAACTCATCAGTAGAGAGGAAGTCACCATCACATGAGAGCGTGTCGAATGCCTCCATCTTCATAAACTCATTTTTGAACGAGTTCATGTTCATGAAGTCGGGTGTCTGCATTACCATGCCATTGAAGGTCTTGGTGTTGGGGAGGGGCGTGGAACGTGGAGGGCTGGGCGCAGTACTGGTCATCTCGGCTTGCTGACGCATCTCTTGGAATACATCTTGGGCGCGAGGCTGACCTCTGGCTCGTGTGGGCTTGACAGTGACCTCCATACTGTCATCATAGCTATCGGAGAACCTGGCCGGGCGAGCTTCTTGCTTGGCAGCTCGGTTGTGAGGAGTGTCCACGGGGGTGGGTGGAAAATAAGCTGCGCAGGTTAAGATGATATACATGAAGTCGGTCGACATGAGTGGACTTACAATTTCCATTTTGACTGGGGGGCGTTGAAGGAACCTGAGTCTCTTCACCGTTCATGGTCTCAAAAATTGCAACACGGCCCATGATGCCGTCGCTGATTCGGCGAGCTGAGCGACGGATAGTTGCATTACCTCCATCTGTCATCCAAGCCTGGCTAGGGCTCTGAGGAATGTTGTCATACGAGGGCATGGGCTGGTTGTTTTCGGCGGTGAAGAGGTCAAAATCCTTGGCGCTTGACAAGTTGTTACCATAACTCCCTTGGTTTCTCTGCATCATCATGTTCAGCTGGCCTCCATAGGTATCAAAGGGAGCGGTGCTCTGTTCAAAACATGACTGATCGAATCTTTGGCTGTGAGGGGTTTGGTTGGGGGAAATCATAAAATGCTCAGTATCACTATGCCTCATGGCGAGATAGGGATTCTGACTGGGTTGCTGGCCCGGGCGTGCTTGTGTGCGTTGCTGCTGCGCTTCTCGCAGTACTGGATGCTGCGGTGTATTGGCTAATCCTGTGTTGTTAGTACTCATACTTACCATGGTGTCCTGCCTTGCTGTTGTCGGTGATGTCATCTGCTGGAAGCGTCGGGTGTCGAGGCTGAGACCGCGGCGATGGGCCGCGGCTTGTCGTCGGTTGATGGTGGGCAGGTTCTGGACCTTCACTCCCTCAAAGGCAGAGGGTGTCGAATTCTGGCGGCGGTGTTGCCTCTGCCTCGAGTGAAGGCTTGTCGGTGGATCGGACAGCATATTGGTCGCAAGGGGAGTCCGGAATAAATTGTCGTAGGTCGATAATTGTCGTTGAATGGAACCTGTAGGTCCGAAACTGTGACGGCAATTAGCATCTCATAATTATCCAGTTTCATATAATTTAGCATCATCTTACCTCACGCAGCGCAAGCACAGAGCGCCGGGCTAAAAGATTGTTTTGTTTCTGCTCAGTCGAGGTCGACTTGCAAGAATACGTGTATAAGTGATGTAAGCCTTATTTCAGGCTGAGTGGCAACTTGTCAAGCGCTTCTTGGCGGAAGCTCTTTGTAACTCTGTAGCAGGATACGTGACAGAAGAAAAGTGTTCTTTTCTTAAAGAGAGATCAGAGGTATGAGAAGGTAAAGGTCTCGATGGTGGATATAGAATACATGGCGGAGAGACCTTGCATTGCATCCGGCTGGGGGGGGGGGGCCTTGGTCGTTCCTGGTCTGTTGACTTGGTCGCCACGGCAACGTCCCTTGCCATGGCGCAAGTGCGCGTCGCACCACCAACGCACCACCGAGCGCCGAGGGAGGCAGCGTCAGACAAAGAGAAAGTAAAAAGTATGTTTGAGACGGCTCGGATTCTTAGTTTACTGATATTAACGGAGTAGCTCACAGGGTCGGGGCAGTAGGTACCAAAAGGGCGATGTTGCTATTCCAGTATTTCTGACATGCTCTTTGTGAAGCGTTTCTACATGTCGAATCCCACAGTGTGAGATAACTACAGCGACGAAGAACAACAAGAACCCTCTCTGTACTATAAATTGTTGATCACGCCGTATATTGGGTGTATTGGATGGTTTCATGCGCTCAAAACAATATTATCGTCCATTCTTTTGACGCGCAGCGCCAGAATCGGGGCGGATCTGCCACAGAACTGACAGCAAGTGCATCCCTTGCCCAATTATCAAAGACACCTGGAATAATAAGACTCCACACAAGAACGGCGATGCAGCCGAGTGAATTGGGAGCGATTGGACGATGGATTCGGAGGGGCAGAAGTGGGCGCTTGCTAGATTGTTTACTTCCTTTTTGGGTTTGTGAGGCGACGAAGCTAATGTCCAGACTCTGACGTAAATTATAAAGAAACAGCAAATTTTTAGGTGATTAATCCCATGAACTTAATTATGACAGTCACCGTCATGTATTGCACAACAGCAATCATTGCAACTGCATTGGCAGATGCCGCGCAGGCGCTAACAAGTTCCCCAGCAAGTAGACAAAGAATGAGCAGGGTCCGCCAAGATGCCGTGTATACGTCATGACCACCGTAGAATGAAAGTCAAGGGCAAAATGAGAGACAACAGACACAATATAATCTATATTTTCCGATGAGAGGTTTCGGAGCTGAATACCGTATGGGCTTGTTGTCTTTGATCCGTGGTCGCCTAATATGTGACTTTGCTCTGTGGCTGCCGACACTAAATAGCTGTGATACGCCACGCATAATACTGGGTAGACTGGCAGGTGCCATTGGAATATCCGGCTTCAAATTGGTGGAACGCCAAGCAGATGAGTAGCGTTTGCTGGTGTCATTACTCTTTAACGATTATAGCCCCAAGGAAAACCCCTGAACAAGACAAGTGCAAAAAGAGTCGCAGTAGTTCAGGGTACGGGACCATGCGCGGAAGAGATGCGGGAAGCCACACGGCAAGCTATCAGCTTTGACACTTGGGCATCTCTTGAATGCAGGAACATGATTACAGGCGTAGTAAAATGGGGTCATTCGAGAATTTACCAAATTTCTTTTACTAGTCCGTGTGAAAGAGTGCTCGGCTGGGTATCACTGACGCACGAATATTTGTTCACACTGTGGCGTCACCACGAGCTGCTGTCACAAACTTGTTGTATTACCTCAACGCCGGCTGACGCGAGTGCCAAGCCTGCCCTGTATTCAAGAGGAAGTCGTCATAATTTGAGGCATATCGTTTAGTGCAGCCCGTCGTCAAAGTCTGTTTTCAAGATCGCTATTGCCCGTACAGGGAGGCTGTCTGGCTGAGTTCCCGCTAAACCTATTTTGACGAGCGAGGTTTCGTAGTAGAAACATACATGATTTCGCGGTAAGAAGTACTGAATAACGATAATCGAGATAATTTACAAGCTATTAATGACACTCTCAGTCGCTGATAAATAAGTGTCGTATTGCCTGTAGCGATTAAGCGGGGCGGAAAATTCTGGGTCCGGCTAGTGGTGAGCTGGACTGGACGACAATCCCAAATTTTGGCAGTCGGCAAAGCGGCCATGCGCAATTAGGAGCAACCTCTCTGCACAGCCATACAAGAATGATAATACGCAATGCTGCAGTGCGGCATGGTGAGTAGCCACACCTTACAACCGGGAAGTTATCATGTCGTCGTACTGACTTCCATTGCTAGGCCGCCGCCAATTGGCCGCCCCTGTCACACGATCCGTCCTCCTGCGCCATCTCACGACCACCTCTGCTCCGACCGCCACCACGCCGACCACGCAGGCCTGGCCCGAGGTACAGACGGCGCAGGCCGCGGCGCCCAAGCTCTCATCGGCCCCGAAGAAGAAGCAGCGGCGCGACCATGCCTCCATCAGCCTGAGCACCAACACGGGCCACGAGCACCGCGGCGCGCAGTGGACGCAGGCGCACGAGGTCGGCGGGCGGCAGCTGACGCCCAAGAAGCAGTACGCCGAGTTTGAGCGGGTGCAGCAGGCGACGCGGTCGGTGGGAACGCGCCTCGAGCGGCGCTACGTGCCGTCGGAGCTGATTGCGAACCCGCCGGCGCCCGAGGATGTGTCGCTGGAGCTGCTCATGGCCTCGCAGACGCACATGGGCCACAACACGTCGCTGTGGAATCCGGCCAACGCGCGATACATCTACGGCGCCCGCCAGGGCATCCACATCATCTCGCTCGAGGCCACGGCTGCGCACCTGCGCCGCGCCGCACGTGTCGTGGAGGACGTCTCGTACCGCGGCGGCTTGGTGCTGTTTGTGGGCAACCGCCCGGGACAGATGGAGATTGTGACGCGCGCGGCTGAGTTGGCGCGCGCGTGCCACTTGTATACGAAATGGATTCCCGGGAGCATTACGAATCGTGACGTGCTCCTCAAGAATAGGCTTGTCAAGGTCGTCGACGGTAGCGACGGGGAGCTTGAGGGCTTTGATGCGTACAAGAGCTCTGCTCGCCCTCTGGTGCCGGACTTGGTTGTGTGCTTGAACCCCCTGGAGAATTATACGCTACTCTACGAATGTGGTCTGGCGAATGTGCCCACCATTGGCATCATCGATACCAATGCCAACCCCACATGGGTATCATATACAATTCCCGCCAACGACGACAGGTATGTCACTGGTGCTCCCAAGACAGGCAAAGAGGATTCAACGCTAACAGATTACCAGTCTACGGTCTACCGCCGTTATTGGCGGTGTCCTGGGTCGTGCCGGTCAGCGCGGTCAGGAGCGTCGCCTCGCCGATGCCAAGAAGGGCAAGGTGACATGGCAGACGCCCCCAGCCCTGGCGACCCAAATGAGAAAGGACATCAAGGTCGCCGTGAAGCAGCGCAAGGAGGTCATGGGCCGCATACAGGCCAACCTGGTCGGCTTCACCGAGGACGAGCTTGAGATTCTGCGGACCGAGTACGGCGGCTCCGCCAAGTCGGTCAGCGAAGCGGAAATGGTCAACATGATGGCCGAGATGTCTGTCCAAAAGGACTCCGGGACAGAGGCTCCTCCGGCGGATACGAATGTCAAGGCTACCGAGATTGCGGCAAGCCTGGACACGGCCAAGGACCACGCTTCTACTCTCGAGACGGAGATTGAAGAGCTTCGCAAATAAACTGCGAAGCCGAATTGTACAAACAGCGAGTGAGAAGGGTGGGCCATGGGAATAGCATCAATGTAAAATTAGAATATCCAGCATGCAAGCATGTATAGTGAATGGATGTAAACTATGAAATTTGTCTCACACTGGTCTTACTCGTGCCCGCCCCTACTTCGGCCGCCTCATAGAGCCAGGCAAGCTGGCTCACAGGATTCCCTGGACCCCAGGGACTCGGTACCTGTTTAAGCGCCGGCCATTGCAATCGCCTCGTACAGGGCAAAACGAGACACTTGACACTTCCAGAACAGCGGTATACCGACACAGATTTTACCGACCAGGATTCGTTTTCTCGTGCGTACTGGTCGGAGGTGTGTTAAAGTTTTTTTTAGTCATATAGTACTCTTTTTTTTCTATTTCCTTTATTCCCATTAGCGTCTACTTTTTATAGGGCGGTAGATATAGTACAAAGAAATGAGGATAATTATTATACTTCATCCTAGTACTAAGCACATTAGGATTAAATATAATAATAAAGAGTATATAGATAGAGTATATTTTAGTCTCCTAATATAACATATAATTAAAAATATATTTACTAATTCTATTTGGTACCTAGTCAGACTTGCTAATAAGTGCTGGAACCAAGGCCGGCAGTTCAACCCGTCGGAGAATTAATATTCCTCTCCGAGGCTACACAGAAAATGCCGGCACACCTGCGTAAAATCTGGTCCTGCGAAGTTCCCTTACCAACAAGGCCCGAAAGCAGCACATTTCAGAACACGGGCCGCAGCTCTCAAACCAGGCACGCGGACAGGGCTGCTTCAGGGTCCCTGTTATTAGTGCCAAGGTACACTGCAGGAATTTTATTAGTTCACTGAGACGCACTGGCAGCAGAGCCCGCGCCGGCCTGCAAGAGCCCGTTCGGTGGGGCATTTTCCTACAGTGAACTGCGTTCTTAGACGGCAGCGCATAGAGCCCTCTCTGTCCGGCGCTCAGCCCGGTGTAAGTCAATACGGCAAGATCTTGCGAGGCCACAAATTTTGTTGACAAGCGCAACAGACTAAGCAAGTGTTGTACTGGCTGGTAATAAACAACACGCGTCATAAAACGAAAGTCGCGGCTTCTGGCTCATGCCGCAGTCATGCCTGCCGCCGTCGACGACCCGGCCAGCCCCACCATCTACCGCGTCTCCGGACAAGCTCCGTTCCCGGACCCGGGAGCGCCGCTGCCGGACAGCATCGTCCCGCGCAAGGTGACGCTCCGCGACCGCCAGACTGTCGCCACGATCCTGCCCATTGTGTCTGTGCAGCACCAGGTGCCCGCGGCGCTCATCACCTATCTCTGCGGGCAAATCAACCGCGAAATCGAAGGCGGCGACACGTACCCGATGATGGAGCCCTTTACGCCCGCGGGCTTCGCCGCGTACTGGTTCCAAAACTTTGGCGCCGTCATGCTGCTCGGCGACTTTGCCAGCGCCGATGCCATCCCCGACAGCCGCGACTGGGCGCGCGACTGCCTCGGCAGCTTCTACATCAAGCCCAACTACCCGGGCCGCAGCTCGCACGTGTGCAACGGCGGGCTGCTCGTCACCGACGCGTCGCGTAACCGCGGCGTGGGCCGGCTGATGGGCGAGTCGTACATTGACTGGGCGCCGCGGCTCGGGTACACGTACAGCGTCTTCAACTTGGTGTACGAAACCAACGTCGCGTCGTGCCGCATCTGGGACGCGCTCGGCTTCAAGCGCATCGGCCGCGTCAAGGGCTGCGGCAACCTCCGCAGCCACCCGGACCGCCTCGTCGACGCCATCATCTACGGGCGGGATCTGCCCCTGCCGCGGGACCCCAGCGGCGATGGCAGCGGCGACGGCGGCGATGACGGCGCGGGCGGCAGCAGCGTGCTCGTCGAGGAGCGTTTCGACAAGATCCGCTACTACCTCAAGGTCGGGCGGTACCCGGACGGCGCAGATCGCGCGGAGAAGAGCCGGCTGCGGTCGGCGGCGACGCACTACAAGCTGCTCGAGGACGGCGAGACGCTCATGCTCAAGGACAAGCTGGTCGTGTCGGACCCGGCGAGGCAGTACGAGATTGCGCGCGAGACGCACAGCCTGCACCACGGCGGCATAAACAAGACTACGGCCATCATTGCGGAAAAGTATCACTGGAGCAGGATCAAGGAGACGGTTAGCGACGTGATACGCCTCTGCAAGGAGTGTAAGGAGCTCGCCAAGGCACCGAGTGCAAACGGCAACGGCAACGGCGTCGTCATCGCGCCGACTACAATAACGACGGCAGGGCAACACTCGGGCGCCTCGCGCGTCACGGCATCCAAGCCGACGACGCCCATCGCCGGCGTCAAGCGCTCCCGATCTCCATCACCCGCCGCTCACCGCGACGCAGGTCCACGCTCCTCGCCGCCAAGAAGCGTGCCGGAGCCGCCGCCCCGCCGCCACGCGCCTTGCCTCGCCGCGACCGTCGTCGACAACGACCGCGTGCTCGGCCTGCGCACGCACCTCACCAGCAGCACGCTCCTGTCCAGCACGCTGCCCTCCGCCGTCAATTCCCTCCTCCACTCGCCCGGCCCGTACGCCAACCCCAGCGACATCTCCGTCGTGCGACCCTCGCAGACGACGCTGCACCACCACCATCATGGCGGTGCCGGCGGTTTCTTGCACACTCACCACAGCGGCGTTGGAGGCCAGGACGACGACGTTTACCAACCAATTGACCCGCAAATCATGAACCGTGACGACGGCGACGACGACGACCAAGGCATTCACGCGTTTGATGGGTACCACCCGCACGCGGATTTCCAGGCGCTGCTGCACGCGACGGAAGATGACGTCGGCGGCGCCGAGAGCGATGAGCGCAGGGCAGCGGTTGATCGGGACCTGGAGATGCTGATTGAGCACGATGAGGATGACGGGGCGGCGGCGGTGGTGGTGCTGGGTAAGACGGCCAAAGTTAATGGTAATGGTGGTGGCGTAGGCAGCGGCGGTGGCTCGGAGGAGGGTGCTGGTGGGCAGGCGGACGCGGACATGGACGATTTGGATGATTCGATATTGCGCGATACAAGGGGGTGGACTTGAGACGAGTGGTCCAAAGACGGTAGGCTTTTTTTGCAGTTTTTCACATGATACCCTTTAGAGTCGCTACACAGTACATAGATGAATGTGTGGCACAATTTTCAGCACGAGACTGCGTTCGTATACTTTTGACATGTCCCTCACGGAGACGAAATTTCCATAAAATCTATCGAGCTTCTTTATACTAGGTATCTCACAGATCCAGACGTCTCACAATGCTTTTATGAACCTCCTTTTCACGTGTCCGTCCTCATATTTCCATTTCTTTTTCTGATTTCACTTTCTTTTACCTACGAGGCATGCCACGGCCGCGTCCTCTCACAGCACGCTGCGCCGCGCCAGGAGGCAGCGCGCCGGGGGCCTGCGGCGCCGCGCTCTCCTCATTTCTAATGGTTTCGTCGACACCGAGAATCAAGCAGCTGGCCTCGGTCGCGGCCTGTATAGCGTTGATCTTGACCAGAGCGGGCTCCCAAACGAAACGCTTAATCATATCAGCGGTGCCTTCATTCTGGAAGTCGACACCTGCCCAGGTCGCGCCCTTGCGGTGCTCTACGCGTAGCTTGTTGAGGATGTCGGTGGCGTCGAAGCCGGCATTGTCGCACAGTTGGCGGGGAATTACCTCGAGAGCCTTGGCAAAGGCCTTGATGATGGCTTGCTCCTTGTGCTGAATGTTCTTGTCGGCGTACTGGTGCAGGTAGGCAGAGACTTCCATCTCGGCGGCACCACCACCACCCACAACCATGCGGTTCTTGATGGCTCGCTTAACAATCATGATGGCGTCGTGCAGCGAACGCTCAACCTCGGCGATGAACTGCTCAGCACCACCACGCAACACCAGCGTGCAAGTCTTGGCCTCGGGGCAATCTTCGAAAAAGTTGAATCGCTCACCACCAATCTGGCGTTCCTCGAAGATGCCGCAGGTACCGAGGTGCTCAGGCAGGATGTCAGAGCAGGTGGACTGTACAACGGCACCTGTGGCCTGGACGACGCGCTCCATGTCCTCCGAAGCGACGCGACCAGCGCAGAAGATGTCGCGGTCGGCAAAGTACTGGGTTCCGAGATCGCCGATGGGAAGCTTGGAGAGGACAACCTTGGCGCCGGTGGCGGAGATGGCCTCGAGCTTCTTGTAAATGATTTGCCATTCGGCATCGACAATGGCCTGATAGTCGGAGACCTGCTCGACACGGACCTCGGCATTGTCTTTCTCGGCCTTGAGCTCGAGCTCGACGTTGAGGCAGACAATCTTGGGCTTCTTGAAAGCCTTGGGCTGCTGCTCAAAACCGGCGTACGAGAATGTCTTCTTGAAGGCGACACCGTTGACGAAGCGGGATTCGGTGAGGGAGCCGCCGGGGATCTTCTTGATACCAATCAATTTGTGGTTGAGGTCGTCTTGGTCGAGTGAGAGAACAGCGTCGACAACCACTGGGACACGTTAGCAGATTAACATACGGGCGCAGATGTGCGGGAGCCTACTCTTGGTGAAGAATTCAGTGTTACGCTTGATGAGCTTGCTGGTCATGGCGGTGGCAGCCAGCTTGTGGAGGGTATCGCGCTGGTTGGCATCGTCGGTGGGGATGGCAATCTCCTTGATCTTGTTGACGGCCAGCTTGGAGGCTCTCCGCAGACCCTTGATGATGATTTGTGAGCTGACACCCTGTTCCACGTGCTCCTTGACTTCTTTGAGAATTTCGCCAGCAAAGACGACGACCGAGGTGGTGCCGTCGCCAACTTCGGCGTCTTGCGATCGTGCAATGTCGACCAGGATGCGGGCGGCGGGGTGAACAATGTCAAGCAACTGTCAAGAGTTAGAAATACACTGCTCAACGGCGGTGCCGTGTTTGAGATAGCAAAGTTCTCCACCGACCTTCATGACTGTAGCACCGTCATTGGTAATGGTCTGTTTGCCATTTTCATCGACCATGAGCAGATCGCCACCGTAGGGACCGAGAGTCGACTTTATCGTGGCCTGAACGGCGAGACAGGCATTGATGTTGGAGACAATCTGGCCCTTGCCCTGGGAGCTATCGGTCCCTTGCGAGTAGAGTCACGAGTTAGCCAAAATTCAGTTGCGCGAATCACAGACACATGGCGATATCATCGTGGGCGGCGCTGCCTGATGGTGTGCCGTTTTGTGTGTGGAAGCGGGCGGTGGGGTAGCGACTCACCCTCCTTGAGGACGATAATGGTGGGAGTTTGGCCTCCGAAAGACATGATGGCGGTGTTGTGCAAGAGACGCCGTGTCCTAAATACCGGCAATGAAGGTGCTGGTGCGGTTTTCTCGAGGATCCAGGAGAGGCGGTTGTCGGAGGGTCGTCACCGCGGGGCCTGTCGAAGCTCTCTGGAGCTCCAAAAAATTGTTGCCGCCTTTTCGCATCGCCGTGCACGGACCATGGGTGCTTCTGGTAATCCAGGGGCAGCCTAGTGAAATGATATTCGTCGTCTTCAACGACGGTAGAAAATATAATTGGATTTCACCAGTACAGAATTTTGAAGACATGTCTATTTCATTTACGATCGAAAATTCATCTCAAATCATGAAGTCTGACTGGTCTTCCAATTTCAATCTCGGCCATTGCAGTAACGACGACACCCGCGTACAATATGAGAGTAGGTGCAGGTCTTGATATCCCCAAGCCCATTCATTCTGATGCAAAAAAGGGTTGATATAATTACACCATCTAGACGACAAGTCTTCTTGATGGCATCTTGAAATTCTGCTAACATGCCACTCCCTTTTCCGACACTCACTCCGAAACGCAGGGACAAGATAATGTATAGTCATAAAACAAGGCTCATTCATATTACATAGTAAAAGTTCTACCCACGACAAAACACAAGAGGTCTTGTACAGTATGCTGCTCCCATAAATTTACATATCTTAGCGGCTGGTGGCGCGAGCAATGGTAAAGACACCGACAATCACAACGGCCAATGTCACAATAGCACCGGGAAGCAGCAAGTCATTGGGGACACCAGCGATGATTTGCTCCTGCACCGGAGCCGCCGCGTTGCGATTCCGGCGCGATCTGCGCACGGGCGCGGGCCCGTCCTCGTCGTCTTCGTCGTCATCGTCCTCATCTTCATCATCGTACGCCCGGCGTCTTTCGCGGACCACCGGAGCAGTCGATGTGGGAGGAGTGGCGATCACTGGCGTCTCTACAGGCGCGATCGGGGCAACAGGCGGCTTCTCTGGGTCGTGAACGAAAAGCTCCACCTTGTCGCGGCGACCCTGGCGAGCCAGCAGGATAGCCTCGAGTAGATCATTATCTGTCGTGATGGAGACGGTATCGCCCTCGTCATCCATGTAGCTTACAGCAAAGCCAGTGTTACCCAGCTTGCCATCCTCGGCGGTCGGCACACCACCAATGGACTCCACCTCGTTGCCGAGCTTAGACGCAACGGCAGCGACAAAGGCCTCAATACCTTGCGAGGCCACGACCTGTAAACGATGCACGCGGTTCGAAGGTGCCTTGAACTTGAAGGGAAATGGTACATCGGCCGGGGGGATTTCGGCATCGTGGTGAGACCCAACGTGAGACGCAGAGTCACCCGGAGCAACGCTATCCCCCAAGCGATCACGGGCGACATCGGGGGTCATCATACGCGATCCAAGGTTTGTGTGGTGTTGGCTACCGTCACCAGAAACCATGGACTCAGTCTCATTATCAATAGAAAGCCAGAACTTGCTCCAAGCAGGACCCTCGCCGTCACCAGTCGACATGGAGTTGATCTGCTCCAGTGTGGCGTAAGTCAGCTTGAGAACGTCGACCATGCCGACGATCTCGCCACCATCGTTCATGACGGGAAGGTTGAGGTAGTGACCATCGTGCATCTTACGAAGAGCAGCCTGGATGGTCATGTCCATGGGCGCAAAATCAGGATGGGGTGTCATGACACGCACGACACTGCAATTGGCGGGGTCTAGCCCGGGAGCAATGACACGCAGAACAACATCCTTGCTTGTAAAGATGCCGGTGATGGCCCCCTGGTCCTGAACAAGGACAGCGGTTGTGTGATTCTCCTTCATGAGCGCAGCAGCCTCCTTGACAGACGTCCGTACGCTGACTGTTGTGGGGGGGATGCCGTTGAGGACAGTCTCCAGTGTTGGGCCCGACATTTTGCTGCGAAGAGCCTCAACGTACTGAATAATCTGCTGGGGCTGGTTAGTACCCAGTTCAGAGTGAACTCCCTCCAGAGCATCATAAAGCTTTCTGGACGACGAGTAGGCGCGCTCAAGCTTCTCCATAGCATCGTAGAAGCACTTTGTGATATCGAGGACACCGGAAATATCCTGGTTCTCGTCCATAACAGGTAAGTGACGAAAGCCCTTGCGGACCATGAGGTCGAGAGCATCGGTAGCGCTGGTGTCGGTTCGGGCGCAGAGAGGGTTTTTGGTCATAATTTCGGCAATCGTGACGTTACTCGACTTTTGACCGGTACCGACGACGCGGAAGGCCAGATCCTTGGCGGTGAAGATGCCGGCAATGCGGTCGTCATCGTCGGTAACCAAAACGCAATCCTCCCGCTTGGCGGCCATGAGCTGGGCAGCCTCGGAAACAGTCGTGTTAGGCTTGATCTGAAGTGCCTGGCTGGGCTTGAGGGCCATGACAGTGCCCGGAGGTGCCTTGCGGGAGTGTCGAGCGCGATTCGTCAAGTGCTTCTTCTTGGAGAGGTCATTTTCCATTTTTCGCCGGATCGCCTGCCGATGGGTATTGGGATTAGTATTTCTTTACTCGCATTGCCTGCAATATGCAAC
Organism: Beauveria bassiana ARSEF 2860; assembly: GCF_000280675.1. NCBI lineage: Eukaryota > Fungi > Ascomycota > Sordariomycetes > Hypocreales > Cordycipitaceae > Beauveria > Beauveria bassiana. The sequence continues at coordinate 204,948 of NW_007930838.1, read as the reverse complement.
GTTTACGACGACTCAGTTGCAGGCATTGAAGCCTCAACGCGATGCAGCCCTCGGAAAGATTCATGTCAAGCTACGCACCTCATCACGCTTGCTCTGCTTCTGGCGACTAGCACTGACAGACGAGCCAGCCTCGGAGGGCTGCGACTCGCCGGCCGGTCGTGGAATACCAGATGCTGCAGGACTGCTGGCAAAGGGAATGTTGCCCCTGCCTTGATTGCGGTTGGGCGTCCCTCTCATTGTGTTGCCGGACATGGTGGGCAAAGGGAGAGCTTTGTGGGGGACAGCAGTTTATAGACACACAAAGGGAGGGAACTCGCGCTTCGCTGGCGGGGTGAACCGATGGTCTGGCGGAAAATGGTTTGCCTTTGGGGTGCTCGAGGACGAAGGTTTCAGAAACCTGCACAGACGCGCCGTTTGAGGGGTGGAAAAGACAAGAGCGCTCCAAAAGTTTATTAGGGCGGTGGGCCGGCTTGGAGATGAGGTTGAGGAGATTGTTCCTGGCCAAGCCCGCGGTTGTTTACAATGGTAACAAAAGGGCAGGCGCGCCCACCTTCGGGCTAACAATGGGCACTTTCGGGACGTTTACGACACTCATCACAGTGCCTTGCAGCGGTCACAAGCCCCAAGAGCCCGCTGGAGTGGGGATCCTCCAGCGCGCCCTGGCGGCCAATCTCCACGACAACGCGCAATTCGCGCTAGTCCTCTCTGGGCTCAAAGAAAACAGGCAGTCGGGTAAGTTTGGAACAGTTAGTTATGCCATTCGCAGACAAGACACTGTTGTTGGATGAAACTTTAAAATGGTATTGAGCTGGTCTTTCTGTCCTTGGGAAGGTTCGTGGTGACACGAGTAGCCATGCTAACAGAACGAACCGAGGTCTTCGAAAAGTTGATGGACATGTTCGAGTACTTTTCAAATGCACTCGATATTCCCTGCCAGTATAAATCACGGATATTATAAGCCCTTTCATCGAGCTATGGCCCATGCCCTGTAAGCCTAGGTATCTATGTACTTATACTAAAACCAGTTAATTCGGGACATCGAATTCATCATTTGATTCGGGTTTCGCATGTGAAATTTGAGTGCTTGTATTGGTTGCTAAAGCCAGTTGCATCCTGTGCTATATCGAGTGTCCCAACGCTTGCATCGTCATCAACTTTCACTCGCCCCGAGACTAGTCATTTGCTCAAAACAAGCCAACTCTGCGCACGGTAGAGGTGTTGCCCAGACTTCTTGAATCGAAGTAGAATTGCCACCCGCTCACAGTGCAATACCGAAAATCAAGACCGAGTGTCTTGAAGAATAATTAAACACGGCGTAATATGCGCTCAGGCATGTCAATCTCCTCGGCACTGAAGGGTCCGTCGGGTAAAAGAGATACATCAATTTGGATCAGTGGTGCTTGGTACAAATGATACGCAATCGGGAGCAGTGCTGTGTGGCGTACTCGCCAAAATCACAAAGCCACTTCTTATCGAACGTAGTCAGACTGTTGATAGAAAGGTCTGGTTTAGTGTCTCCAACAAGAAGCCAATTCAGTCGTCGCATCCGTGGCGCAAGGAGCCTGCGTCCTAACTCCTCGGAAAACTCGACGCGAGTGCTAGCAATCAGCGGCCAATAAATCAGAGTAAGCTCCTCGAGGGCGGCAAGTGAAGAAAAATCGATTCCATCTGGCGCGATGCGGATGTCCAAGTAAAGCACGACAAGAGTGTCCTTGTAGGGTGAGAGAAGATTTTTTAAATCAATCTTAAAGTATTTATGATCTCGCGCCCTCAGACTCAACTCTTCGAGTGATTCGGACCACTTGAATAAAGATTTCATCGTCGCTTCGGGGTTGTTGAAGATGTTATGCAAGTGCAATTTTCGGAGTGAGGCTGTGTCATTGTTCTGTCGGTTGTCAATGAATGGCGTTTTAGCAGGGCTTAAGGTGCATTACCTGCAGTGGAACAAACGAAGGGATTGACTCATCGCAGCAGACCATTCCATCAAGAAACAATTCTTGTATACTCGATGGAGATTCTGTTAGAGCTTCGATTATGTCGCTCGTCGAGGTGTTCCTATCAATGTCAAGAACAGAAAGATGGCGAAGTGACTTAGAACTAGCCAGTGCCAGCTTGATGAAAGTCAAAATCATTTCGCAATGTATAATAAAACTGCCAGACACGATGAGAGAATTCAGATGAGTAGCCGAACCCAATACCTTCATAATCGTTCTGTCAACTGTTGCGTCGTTTCTGATAGTGTGTAGAGGGTATTTCAGTCTGAATCTTTGAATGTAGCGTCGCAAAGAGGTCTTTTCCTTCAATGTGTGACTTATAGCCCCCATCCCTGTCCAGTGGTGATTATTAAATGGGAGGGGGTATATGATTTCGATGCACTTGTACAGGAGAGGTGTAGCGAGTGCGTTGAAGCGGCGGTTCACCAAAGTTAGATCATGCAAGTCTTTCTTGGCCTTTCTGACATGCATCTCCGTAAGAATTTTGAAATCAATCTCAGGTCCTCGAACAAAATCGAGTACTAGGGTAAAGACCTCGTTCGGCAACAAATTGAAGTAGTCTCGTGCATCAGAGACAGCAACGTGGCTCTGCGTCACCAAATCATCGTCGCGAGGAGTAGACATCGTTGCTCGAGAAGGCGGAGGCTGAAGAGTTGAAAAGATCTTCGGAATGACTTGGGAAAGAGGCTGCGAAAGTAGCCGTGAAAGATCTTTCCTTCTGTTTGTCATGCGCGTTTGCTTTACTCGTAGTGCCGGCCGACGGCCAGCTCCCTCATGGGGTCCGCTGCACGCTGCAAAGGCATTGAGCGAGTAAAACAGCTCTCCGCTAGAAGGTCTCACTTATCGAGATGACTTAATAATTATACAATGCTTCAATATGTGAAAGACAATTATTATGTTGTTTATTCTCTATTGCATGTGGCGACTTCATGCAATTGTTGTTGTCCTTCTCGCGCCAAGCGACTCTGCTTCACACCAGCTCGTTTGTCCAGTGCCGTCAGAAATTTCTGACTTGCCAAACGCTCTGATTCTCAGTATGCTCTAATATCCCCGCACGAAATTTTTTCGTGATACGACCGGCAGATATTTCACTCAGTGACGGTGACCACCCGAGTCAGACCAAACACCGGCATGGGCACCAATGACTCTAGGGGCCTCCAAAACTATTGAATGCTCTTCTCTTCGAGTGCGAACTTCGCGCGTCTTGTTTTTTACAGGCGATGCAAGCAGCACATTCGGAGCTCCTCATGTATCGTGATCCAGCTTGACGTCGATTGCTTGACCTAAGAAAGCTGCAGCAACGCCTCGGCGTCCTGTTTCTCGAGTAATAGTTCACGATCATGCTCATCTGCTACGACGATTTTGCAGAGAATAGATTTGTCATCTTTGATGGTATAGTGCTCTGCGACCGTGGTTGAATAGTGATGTGGAAGATGCAAAGACGATCCTGTCGAATGACGATGGTGTTGCGTGAGGAAAAGCCTTGCTACACGATGCTATAGCAATAAGTTGAATTATGGAACACGGTGAGAATATGGCTAAGCCAAACGGGAGAACAGTGGCGTTGCTTCTGACGAGTGTGAAATCGGCTCGTGAATCCCCCAATGCCACGTCAGTATTACTACGACGACGGCGCGAAATGGCACAATGTGTTGATGATCCTGCGGTAATGGCTACAGCACTAAAGCGTATACCATTACGGAACCTATTTTTTGTGGAACAAACCAGTATTCAAGCGCCTCTTTCGTGATTGTGAAACCATCCACGATTGTGACGCCTTAATACGGCACCAAGTCACCTGTGCGTTCAATCAATCGGGGTCAGTCAGGGCTTTCATATCAATCATATCTGGAGCAAACGGTAGCTCATTGCTGTCAGCTGATGACAGTTCACGCGCATTGACACGTCAAGTCTTCTATCTGTGGTTGTCGAGATCGGTTCATCTGAGTCTGAAAAGCGAACTTCTCAGTCGCCTGGCGCAAAATTATCGACATGCTTAGCGGTTCGCTAAGTAAGTTTTTTCCGTCCCTGCAGGCTCTTCAATGACACTGTCAGGCGCGTAGCTGACGACCACGTTCCTTCGTAGGTCGAAGTCGGTGATGCACCAAGTATAAGACCCCCATGGAGCAGGTTGCCGCTCTAAGCTCTCAGACGGTCTTCAGCTCCAATCATGAACAGGTGGGCATCGAAATTGAACTGGAAAATTGAAAACGTGCGAGACTGTAAGGAGTGATAAGTCCGGTAGAGGTGCCATTTGTTTGCTCAATCGACGCGGGTTGCCCTCCCGTCCGCTGCATGTGGCACACTTATTGCGCTTACTTCTTGATAGCTAATTGCGCCATATCCCTCAACGAAATACAGCTGGGCGAATGGTTTAGTGGTATAATACTCCCTTAGCATCTGCGTCACAGCGGATACAACGATTGGGAGTGGTCCGGGGTTCGATTCCCCGTTTGTCCACACTTGATTTCCTTTTTTGCTGCTTTCCAGCAGCTTTCTAGCTGCGTGCATCTCACTTTTCTTTTTTGATGTTTCCTTTTGGTACGATCGCGAGCTCTTTTGCATTTTTTCCCCCGAGATTTACGACTGCGTCTGTCAACCATTGCGCCGACCAGTAGAAAGCCCGCGCCAGTCTTACACTGGTCAACATATCAACAAGTCAACAAGTCAACAAATAGTAGTCCTTTTCTTGAATTATATAGAGCATACTATATAAAGTACAAAGATAAACAATTCAATGCAAGCGTCTATTGGACATATTTTCAATCGACGTCCCTGCGCTGAAGATGACTGAACCTGGGTATCGCATGAGCAGCGCTGAAAATAAAAACTTGTTTTCTTTTTTCCAGAATTTTTGATTAAAGGGGATTAAACCTTTGCTCTTTTAAAACCAGCCTGGGCATAACGGGATGCAATAAAGAAAACGAAACTGAGAGCCATGGAGACGCCGCAAAACAGCTGCAGACCAATGTAGTCTCCGTGCTGGCGCGACACAATGGCACCACCAATGGGGCTGCCGGTCAGGCCACCGAATGCCATGACGGCGAAAGCAGTGCCGACGCGCGTACCAATGTAGCGAATGTCGGAGACTTGCGCAATCAGCGGAGGGGCGAGAGAGACGAAGCCCCCCGAGGAGAAACCAAAGAGAGCAGCAAATGCGACGATGCCTGCCGTGGATGTGACGGGAATCCAGATGGCCAGAACAAATACGGCAGATGAGAGGGCGATGCAGAGCATCACGTTGAAGCGGCCGATCTTGTCGGCGGCGATACCGGGTAGAACACGACCGAAGATGCTGATGGCGTTGAGAATGGGCAGCAGGTAGGGGACCAGTTTCTGAGACATGCCGGCAGCCTGCGCCTGGAGCAAGATGTAGTTGAAGGGAAGAAACATGCCCCACATGAAGAAGAAGGAGCCGACAATGGCCAGCACCATCTTGACGTCCTTGAAGGTGTCGAAGTACTCTTGCAGGACAAAGGGCCGCGGCTTGGGCGAGAGCCGCGACTTGACGGTGAGATTGACGATGAGGAGGAGAAAGAGAAACAAGAAGGCGACGGCACGAATGGTCCATGGGAAGCCGATGCGCGGGATGAGATGGTCCATCATGATGGGCAGGACGACGCCGGCCAGCGACGAGCCCGAGGCCATGATGCCAAACGCAGCGGCGCGGTTCCTCAGAAACCAGGTGACGAGGCTGGACATGGAGGAGTGGAAGATGGCGCTAGAGCCCATGGAGGCGACAATGGACTGCGCGAGGAAGATTTGGTAGTATTCCGTGGCGAGCGAGGTCATCATGAGCCCAAAGATGTAGATGACGGTACCAATTCGCAGGATCCATTTCGGGCCAAAGTTGTCGTAGAGACGGCCGACGACGATGCCGAGGAAATTCATCATAAAGACCTGCGTCGAGGTGATCCAGCTGACGGTAGAGGAGCTGTAGTTGCTGAGGGTATGGGAGACATAGTACTGCTGGAAGACGCCGACGCAGTTGATGAGGCCAAAGGTGCAGAAGAGGGCGCACCAGCCGCCAAAGACGACGAGCCAGGCTTCGCGGCCGCCATCGGGAAAGTCTTGGGGTAAATGGCCGCCGGCAGGCGCGGCGCCTGCCGACGGTGCGCGCTCGAGGTCGTGGACAGCCTTTTCAGAGGCATAGGCGGCGGCGTTACTCTCGACATTCTCGTTGGCAACGTAGGGCGGCTCCTCATAGGCCGTGGCTGAGGACAGGGAACCCGACTTGGACCGGCCCATTGCAGCAAGGTGTCAGATATCCGAGACAGTGTGCCGGGAGCCGACCAGATACCGGTGCAGAGCGGACCCAAATAGGGCTCAAAGCTTCCGTTGAGAGGGAGAGAGATGGAGAAATGAAGCAGATAATTACGAATGACGTGTGCTGATCCTATTTATCTGATCTGGAGCGGTTTTTCGAAAACAGTCAGCATGTTAGAGCGTGTTAGCTGTCGTCATGTTGCGTCATATCATCACCGCCGGCCGTGAAAGAAAGCTTCGCTAAATCGAGTGTCAATGTCGTCGAATTTGGGAAGAGAATTCGAGACATAAGGGCTCCAGGCGGCGCGAGATGGTAATTATAAGAAGATTGGCATGGAGCTAACGCCCCCATGCTAATAGGTCGGTCGCAAGTAGACGGCTCGCGTCCAGGCCCAAGGCCGAGCAAGTGGGGGGATAGGCAAGGCAAACAACGAGTAGAGAGACGTGAGAGAGGAAGAGGCTGACGGGCTGATGTGGCTGGCTGTACTAACCATGTCTGTCCAAGGACATGGGTGATGTAGGGATGAGCCGTTAACTCCATTGTAGATGGAGAAGGGTGAGCGTGTCCAAGAGCCACAAGGAATGAAGCTTGTGTACTGAGAGGGAGAGGGCAATGCAGAGGCCCGCGGGCCAATGACCCAAAATATGGTTTTATGATGATCGGTTCCATAGCAGAAGCGTGTTTATTTCGCCTCCTGGGGTTTTGATTCCTGATGGATGTGGCCTGCAGGTGGGATGCAAGACGATTGCAAACGGTCCCGTGCGGATGATTTAAAGTAGCCCACCAGCCATACCAAAGCTCCCCCCCCCCGCCAACAAATCTCCGCTGATCAGACAGACCCTCTTGGCGTCCAACGGCTGACGCTCGACGGCCTATGCGTCGTTGAAAAATCTGGTACATATTCTCTGCAGATTTTGACGACTGCAGCCAGCCGATGGCACGCGCTCCCGAGATAGGCCGCCTGTTGTCAAATGATCCCGGCAATGCTAAAAAAGGCGTCCACGCAGGACTCCCCTGCCACTACTGTTAAACAATCTGGGTTTGGAAGCCGTTTTTCAAGGTCAAGAGATCTGGACATCTCCATCTCCCCCTACCCGTATTTAGAGAAGGTCGCCATGATTAGGGAGTCGTGTACGGATACGGAGTACCTCTTTCTCTCAGCCGAGCCGCCACGCCTCGCCGCAACTGCACACTTTATTCCCTAATTTTATCCCATTGGACTTTGTCCAAATTTGCGTCGTCGGGTTCCCTCTTGGCGGCCCAGCATCCTGGACCGTGGAGAGCCCCGCCCCGCTCCAATCAGATACTCCCAGAGTCCCAAGAGATCGGGCCTCCGTGGCCGCGAGCTCCGACTGCACGTCAAGACGGGCCGCGATGCATAGTCGTGCCGTCTTTTACTCGCCTCTTATTCTCTGCTGATCCATTCTCCCCGTGTTGGTTAACAAGTCGTCTCCTCTTTTTCGACGCGGCCCCAGTGTGACACAATCGGCGTGTGAGACTCTACGCACGTCTGATCAGGCTCGCGCTTCGGCTTCAAAAGCCTTACGACCGTAGCACGGCGATGCTAGACTACCTATCGACTCGCATGAAAGCCTAGCCAGATAATGACGAACTAAATCCCTTGGAGTTTCCTACAGCCAAACTTTGGTTAAGCGTGGACGTTCAGTTATGCACAAATTGTCCATATTCACGTGGCTGCCTAGGTCTTCCACAGATGCGCTGCAGAGGGATGAATGGGCGAGATCAGCAAGAAGGATATGCACACTTAACAGAATGAGACAATCCGCAACACACTCGTGGCATCCACGGTTCGGCATAGAGTTGCTGAGGGTAGAAATGCTGTTCATGCATACTCCTTTTGACACGTCGTACCGCTGGTCTAGCAGATCGTGCGAAGTTACTGCCGCCATTTGAGCTAGTTCGAAGTGATGCGGTGACACTGGCATGTCACCCATTGAAGCAGCCATTTCGACAATTGGGTGTGCCGCCAACATAACCGCGCATAGCAATGCGGAGCTATACCATTCAGCAATAGTGGTTGGCCGGTAGCTCAGTTTACCGCGGAACAGCTGTAGTTCCCTCATAAGCTCGTTGCACATTGCACAGCCAATGACTGCGTCGAGAGGATTCCAGGCCCCTTTGCTACGCCATTGCCGAAGCGTATCGACCACCTCCCGTAGTAGCGAACTACCATTTTCGTTGATGATCGTGTAGTCACTGTGGTCATCCGTGAGAACGGTCAAGCGCAACACGACGCTCAGAACAATGCAACACGGCTCAGCGGTCATTGGTAGCATCACAAGAGAGGACATCTGTGCATGCTCGACGGCATTCTGTTCGACCGGGTCACTGCTGTTCGCCCCAACCTCTCCCCACAGATGACTTTGTTGACTTGTGACAGCTGGGCGGCTGCGACCACAGGCACCCCGGCCCAGGCCATTTGTACCGCGGCCATGTGTTTTGTCGTACGTTCATCCGCTGCCGTGCTGGACAATAGCATTTCATATGCAGATGAGCAAAGAATTTGAACACACTTGAATACAGTATCCGTTTTTCTGCAATATATCGCGGATTCCACTATAGGCTCAGCACGCCATATTTCACCGTAACGCAATATATCGTTCTGGTCGATCGCCCTCCGCATTTCTGATGCGAAGAGGAGTCGTTCCTCTGGATGAGAGCGTCCCACCAACGAGCCCTTTGCGTCTATGACATCCATGGAACTTGTATTCGGTAAGTCATTGGTGTTGGCTTTGTGCCAAATGTGCAATCCGCTTTGGTAAGTGACGAGCACCGACTCGCTTTTGTACCAGATGCTGTAGACATTACCCATCTCAGGTAGCTGACGAAGTTCGCGCCGATCGATACAGCGCGGTAGGGTACATGCAGCCTGAGTCGGGCAAGGGACGAACCACACGCTGTATCCGCGTGCTTTTATCAATTGAAAGACATTTTGGAGACGGCAGTGAAGATAGGTGTGAACCTCGCAATTTTCACTGATGCCTTCTTTGCATGGAGTGTCCAGGCACAAGGCACTTGAAACATCGTCCTCTAATAGGCGGGGCAGTAGATGAACGAGGGGTTGTCGACTTCCCCTCTTGCCTCTTCAACTTTCATTCCTCCGTCGTGGGTGAAAAAGAGTCGAGGAGAGTCCAGAAGGGCAGCAAGACCAGTGTCCTCGCAAAAAGAAACAGAACACAGAGGCGGCAAACTGTTGGTCAGTTGGATTCCTACAGCGAAAGCGTTCCATAACATAAAACATCAACGTGCCATATACAGTTCTATTACTCACAGAAGGTTTTGCTGTGCATGCTGCCAAATAATAATACACTCAATCATACCCCATGCCCAGTTTCCACCCGTCTGTCCATGTTTAGCGAACAAACTCCTTGAGGTCCTTGCCGTCCTCGAACGTAACTTTGCCGTCCCGCTTGACCTCGGCCACTTTGAACGCCGGCTCTTCCACCTTTGCCGTGCCCTGTTCCTCGACCTTGGCCGGCTCTAGCGCCTCCCGCACTGCCCCTGCCGGGGCGTCCGCAATCTCATTCACCTCGCGGTTCGAAAGCACGTCGGCCAGGCGCACGCCGCGGCTCGACATGAGGATCGTCGCCGGACCCTGAAACTGCAAAAACAGGCGGTCGCCCCAGATGGTCCGTCGCGCCATGGTGCGCAGCCCGAACAAGATGCGGCCGATGAACCTGTACGCCGCGGACTCGCGCACCGTCTTCATAAACGCCAGCTCGGGCAAAAAGCGTGACACCGACGGTACCTGCAGGCGGAAGCTGGCGCTCTTGAAGCGAAACGGGCGCGGCGCGCGGCGCGATACCGAGTACGCGACAACGCTGCCCGGGTGTGCGACAAATTCCTCACCTTCGGCAAGCGTCAGCTGATAGACCTGGCCGGGCGCAGAGACGGCGGCGAGACCACGGCCAGTGAGGAAAGTGGCGCCCCAGTTCGCGACGCTGAGGCTCGTCTGCATGCGTGGCGAAGGTGACAGCGTGTGGCCTGTCCACGCGAGGAGCGCGTTGCGCTGCGTCACTAGCCAGTCCGTCGTGCCGTCGAGATGAATGACGGAGAAAGTTGTCGTCGGAGATTTCGTCGAGATGAGCGCCGTGACAGGTGATGCGGCGGATATGCGCTGATAGAGGAAGGGAACGCCGAGCGGGGCGCGGGTAAGAGGATTGAGAATCGACAGCGTCGATTGAGCCTGTGCTCTTGTCAGTAGTCTCATAGATTGAAGCTTAATCCAAGACGTACATCTTCGGGATTGCCAGCGAGTGCAACGAGCGTGCCTCGTCTAGTGTAAAGGCGCTGCGAGGGTGACAACGTCACCGAGAGCATCGAATACGGCGAACCGAGGACCTCGAATCTGGCATCTATTGGATCCAGTCAGTAACAACTTTATAATTCCATCAGAAACCGAATCGTACCGGCCATATCTCGCGAAGGGTCAATTGGCGCCCCGAACACATCACTTCCGGCGCCGACGCTGCCCCTCGGAGCTTCCGTGCTCGGGGCAGCGCTGATCTGAATTGCTCTGCATTGTCGGCAAATATACGATGGCTGTGTGATGCGTAGGCTACGCATCGGTCGAAAAATTGCGCCGTGGCCCCTCATCATTTCTGCAGACGATGCGGTGCAATCGACAAAGGAAAAAGGCGCGATGAATTGCAAAGTGATGTGACGTCCCCGGTAAAGCTTCCGGAAGCACCCTAAAATCAAGCTCTCAGAGTGCGCCCAAAAAAACTGGGCGGCAATCGTTTGGAGGGCGGGCCGGCGGTACAGACGGCCCGACCTGTGCTGGTGTGCCGTTGGCACCCATTACGGTTGGGTTGCTGGGGCAACCATCCACAGCGACAACCACGCTGTACCACACAAACCATAGGCGCTTCGCTATACATTAAGCCACAGCAAAATACGGCATCCAAGGTAGGTCCCGGAGGTATCAATAGGAGAAAAGGTCGACCTATATCTCACGACGAAGAGTGTCGGCCGCGTCGAAGGAATCGAGTATTGTTGAAATATCGGCATCAATTCATTTATGAAAAGCATACAATTATGTCTGTACGAGTAGTGGCCCGAATCCGTCCGTTACTAGACGGTGAGCACGAAAAGGACATCATCGTCCGCGCAGACAGCACCGAGACTGGAAAGCCCAATACGATTGTCAAGATTCCTAGCCCCAAAAATGGCGCCGAGGAGTTTTCGTTTACCTTCAACAGCGTCTACGACCAGTCGGCGTCACAGGAGGCCCTCTTTACTTCAGAAGGTAGGGGAGTGGTCTAGGACGAGTAGCCAACGTGTACTAACGAGCTCTTAGTGCAACCGCTTCTCAAGTCGCTCTTCCAAGGACTCGATGTCACCATTTTCGCATACGGCGTTACCGGCACCGGCAAGACGCATACCATGCGCGGCGGCCTCAAGCTGGCTGACCGTGGCGTAATCCCCCGTTTGCTGAGCGGCGTCTTTCGGCGTGGCAAAAAGATTGCCAAGGACACGGGCGACGAGACGAGCGTTGTCGTGGCATTGTCCTACTACGAAATTTACAACGACAAAGTTTTTGACTTGTTGGAGCCGCTGGACCAGCGGACGCCGATGGGCCTGCCGCTGCGCGCCGAGGCCAATGGCCGCACCGTCGTGTGCGGCTTGACGGAGCGCCACTGCGACGACCTCCGTGACTTTGAGAAGATGTACATCGAGGCTAACAACAACCGCGTCACGGCCGCCACTAAGCTCAACGCCCACAGCAGCCGCAGCCACGCCATCCTGCGCGTCAAGGTGACGCAGACGGGTCCTGGCTGGACCCGCGAGAGCACCGCCTCGGCGATTGATCTCGCTGGTTCAGAAGACAATCGACGGACTGACAATGGCAAGGAGCGGCTCGTCGAGTCGGCGGCCATAAACAAGAGCCTGTTTGTACTGAGTCAGTGTATCGATGCCATCTCACGCGGCGACCGCCGCATCCCCTACCGCGAGTCGAAGATGACGCGTATCCTGTCCCTCGGCCAGAACAACGGCATCACCGTCATGATCCTCAACCTGTCGCCGCTACGCAGCTACCACCTCGACACCCTAAGCAGTCTCAATGTCAGCTCGCGCGCCAAGCGCATCGAGGTCCGCGAGATTGAAAACGAGGTTGTCTACAAGCAGTTCCCCAAGACCAATGTCTCTTCCCACAGCGGACTGGGCGGTGGCAAGCGTCAGCCGCTGCAGCCACTCGCCAACGCGCACAATGTCCAGAGCGGCAACGCGGCGGCGGCGCGCCCCATCAAGGCGTTTAACGTGTATACCGACGAGCTGAAGCCCATTCCCACTTCGCGGGCCTCGCTCGCCACGTCGGACATTCTCCGCAAGACTAGCCCTGCGAAGCGTGCCTCGGAACAGGAATCTGCCACGTCGCGCCCCTCAAAACTGGCACGGCCGTCGCTGCTGCCGGCGTCGCTGGCATCGTCGGGCGCAGGAAGCACCAGCCACGGATCCATCACCATGTCGGCGGCACAGATCGAAGCCATGGTAGAAAAGAAGGTAGCCGAGGTGCTCGCCGCGCGCATGGCCGCTGAGCAAAAGACTACGACTGTCATGGCGCCGCCACCGCCACCACGACCGAGCGGCCATGACGCTATGCAGAGGCGTCTGGAGGCGCTAGAGCGCCGTATAGAGGCCGACGAGCGTCGCGAGGACTCCAAGTCGGATGGTCTGCGGTACCTGCTGTCGGCGCGTCAGCACAAGGAGAGCGGCGACGAGGCGTCGGCACTCAAGGCGTACGAGATGGCGCTGCCGTTCTTTCCCGGTCAAGCCAAGCTGATTGGCAAGATCACGCGACTGCGCTCCCGGCTCGGCATGCCGCCCATGGCGCCGTCTGCGCCCATGGCTGCGGCGGTGGCGGCAGCCCAGGCAGCGGACGACGACACGACGTGCGTTTTGGGCCAAGCGGCGATGGACAGACGGCGCATGTCGAGGCTGCCCGTCATCCACGACTCGGCGAGCGATCTCACGGCAAACCTGGACGTGACGAGCACGATTTCTTTTGATTACAATGCGCGGCGGGCGAGGCGCATGTCGCGATTCAGCGTGCATCCCATGCCTGCCAACTGAGACCGAGGGCTATGCAAGAAAAAGGCTTTCGTCGGCATGTTTATACAACAGAGGGTATATGGGGGTGCCCACCTTTTCTTTGTTCTTGCATGAGAGGAAGAGAAGAAGAGAAGAAGAGAAGAAGAAGAGGAAGAAGCATACCTGCATCATTTCATCTCCGCAGGAAAAATTGGCTTAGATAAAGAGCCAGTCTATGCGGAAACCGGCGTTTATTAAGAGGAGTTGGGCATTCTTATCATTTTAGATTCCGGGAGTGAGTGAGGAGTCTTGAAAGGGTCTTTTTTTCATTTGTGTGGTATGAAGCTATGTGTTTGAATATTTTGAAAAGCATACGAAATCAATAAACAAAGACAATATCTGAAAGTACAGTGAGACGGGTGCCTCTCAGCCTGTCGTTGCCGTGATGTTGACCTTGACATGGAATAGCGCCCATAATGATCCAACAGGAGGTATGTTCGCGTTCAATGTCCGATACCGTCTTGATTGGCCCTTTGAAAGTCGTTTTCCGACGCGTGTTTCGAGTTGGAGAGCGCGCGCGCGCCTCCTGTCCCTCCACTCCACTGCCCGTCCATTATACCTACCTACCTATCGTCTGCCTGCCCCCCCCGCCCCCCGCGCACCTACTTGACGGAATGGCCAACAACAGGCGAACACACAGACATTCTGCATCACGGGCCATGCCAGACAAGGCTGATAAAGGAGAAAAAGAAAAAGCAAAGTTCTCGCGGCACACAATTTCATGCGAGATTGGTTCAGATGAGATGGTGTGTGCATCTTGATCGGCATGTTGGATAATTACAGTTTTCTTTTTTTTTTCACGCATTCACCGCCTGCTCTGTCCGACGTGACTTGTTCAGCAAATCGACATATGCCTTTTTCATCTTTCAGAAGCTTGAGCTAAAGATTGCCTGCACGCAAGACAGTAGCACGGTTTCCGAGACGCCCACAATGGGTCAAGGAACCCTTGAAACGGGGGCGACGAGACAAGCAACACAAGGTCTGTTCGGCAGCGTCATACATCCGCCACCTCCGCCCCCCATCATTCCTGCAGTCACGAGCGATGAGCAGATAAAAAAACATGTGCCAGAAAGTCAGTTGGATTGAACATGTGTATTGAAGCAATAGCCAAACAGAGAAACTGGTATTCGTGATAGAAATACACGCACATTCATGTGCCGTGCGGATGAAAGTCGTAACCAACGGTCGCGTATGATATATAAGCCCATGAAAGAAGCCCTCTCCGAAAAGAACAAAGAAGAAGACAAAGAGAGAAGGCATGAAGATAGTCGAGGTAAAAATGAGGATGTAAAGAGTGCCAGGGTCATGATGCCCCAATGAAATGCAGTGTAATCGCTCAACTCCATAAGAAAGGCAATCAACAGTGGCAGCCATCGTGCTGCTTTTCCTCCCGCTTTTGTAACAGTTCCAGACAATTTTCGTACATCACCACTTCTTGTCGAGCCATTGGACGGCACTACGTCGTCGGTCGCTGGCTGAAGTCTGCGTGGTGGCGATGCTGCCGTTGAACGAAGGCATGGAGCTAAAACGGTTGAGACGCTTGCGTTGGGGCATGGCAGCGACGGGCTCGTTGTCGATGAGTGGGCTGGGCATGTCGCTGGCCATGTTGGACTTGGCGGCGCCGACTTTCTCGCCGTGGAGGGCGTCGGTGCGTGCAAGGCTCGAGTCGGTCGAGGAGCCGGTGCTGTTGGGGGTCTGGTAGACGTACTCGCCGTCGACGTAGACGGCGTTGGAGACGAATGTCGAGCGGCGGTGGCGTCGGCGAGTGTAGTGCTGCTCGAGGCGGAAAAACTCAAGCTTAGCCTGGATGCGGTCGATGAGGCTGCGACCCATGGTAGCGGTAGTCGATGGAGGAGTAAAGCGTAAGGATAGGTGCGGCACAGAGTCGTTAAGAGTATTGCACAACGGTGGCTTCTCCTTGGGAAGAAAAGGAGTCTTGGGCCAAAGATTGATCAGAGACAGGCTGTCAGGAGCGCGAGGCCGAGGCGGAAACGTTGGGTTGGGCTGAGTGAGGTGTGAGACAAGTTAAGACTTGAGCTAGAAGGTCTAGACGCTGAAAGAAGATGAAGGAGAGACGAGAGAAGCAATTCGAGGTCGACAGTATTCTCCGGCAAAGACAGACACACACACACCCTTTTGGATGAAGAGGTAGGAGGGGAAAAAGGAGGGGAGGGTATGAAGTTTATGAAGACGAGGCGTCAAGACGAATGAAGGACTGGAATTGGCAGGTACAAGTTGCTTGCATAAAAAATGAAGAGGCTTGCGACTCGTGGGGGGCTGTGGTGTGGGAGGGGAACTTTCGGAGCACTGGACGAAGCCCCAAACAACGACTGGATGAGAAGAAGAGGGAAAAGAAAAAAGGCAGTGCGAAAATGGGCCTCTTTCATAATAATAACGATAAGCTACTTTATTAGGTGGTCACTGAGGAGAATGGGGAGGAAATGCAGCTTGTACGGAGCACGTATATTGGATAATGCAAGGTGCGTTATTAGTGTGCCTGATGATGGAGAGGATTGAGTGTAGCCAGTGGTGGGGAGCTTACAGGGGGATCACGAGTTGGGTTCGGATAATGTATACTGCAGGTAGATTAATTGATTGATACAGTGCCAGAAGACGCCATAGATTCCATGTGAAGTACTTGTCTGCTACATCAAGACCCCTGTTCCCAAGCAACTGCTGAGTCCCACCGTGGCGGTCGCTGTAAATGGGAGAGCCACCTGCCTGAAGCAGGCCATCCAATGCTTTGCATAATCTGGATGTTCTGGATGTTCTGGGCCTGTTCCATCGCTTCGTTTGTTCTCCATTATCTGCCCATTCTCTTTGTCCACGACAAACGCATATATAATTATAAACTAGGTAAGTAGTAAACACGACTGGCGACAAACGGGCTTTGTACCATCCGACAATCATCACATCTTGACTTTTCAGCCCCCGTGCAAGACATTGTCCATCTTCATTACACATGCACGCTCATTTGCTGCGCGGCATCTGGCTCCCTCAAGCCCCTGTCCGCTACAAGACAGCCACCACCTTTTGCGCAACGGCCTGTTGGCAGGCTGTCCGCCTCGGCGCTACGGATACCAATGATGTTAGAACAGAAGCAAAGTTTCTTCGTTGGTTGCAGCTGCAGCTGCGATTCGATGGCTGCTGTTTGACAAGTTTCGGTACAAATTACTGCGATAGACTTTGGTGCCCACGAACCACGCGAGCAAGCCCGTTGTTCGACCTTGCACGACCACCAACTATTCAACCGTGGCACCGTGGCACTGTGGCACCCGTTTCTCGACATGCAGTGCTATTCTGGCCAATCTATAAATTCTTGGTGTCAATTGACAAACCGAGCAGCCCTTTGTTCGCCGATGCCCCTATTCCAGACAACCACATTTCCCGCCCCCAGCGCATCGAGCCCAGCGCATCGAGCCCAGCCCACGTTACGAGGGGCCAATGGTTTGTGCATCAATACTCCGTACGGAGTACGGAGTAGCATGTCGCAGACATGGCTGGTGTCTGCTTGGCTGCTTGGCTACCCGCCACAACTTGGCCTAACCCCCTGATCCGGATTTTCCTTGCTGTGAACTGCAACCTGTGACTGGTAGGTAAGATGGCGATAAATAGAAACTCCAAGCACTCGTATTACCAGCATAAATGGCGATGAATACTGAGCGCCACACAGCCACCCACCTTGAAGATGAACCATCCATCCATGCTCCCAACCCAGCCCCCATCGACGAACTCGTGGTCGGCGCTGACTTGTGCTGTGACATGCATGCAGGGGCGGTTTGGCAACCCTCCCCCTCGTAATTACATCTTTATCGCGCAGAGCACTGTCAGACAATCACCACATCTTGTTCTACGCTCGTTGGCTCGCTGCAACAAAGCGGGCGGATATGCAGTCGTTGCCGCCGTCGCTCTTTCTTGACTAGTGCTCTCTCTGGTCTTGAACCAATGCAGGGGCATGCGTTTCGCAGAATCACAAGCGAACTGCAGACTGCTCGCTCCACGGCGGCCACGTACAATGCCTCACGAACAACGGCCGCAGCTACATCGCATATGCCGTTTCGTTAGCCGCCCTCTTTACGAATAGCGGCAGGCAAAAGTGTGCATATTTTGACTCAGCCGAGAACGCCAGATGTCTTGGACGGCTGGAGAGGGCGAGGGGACTGGCACTACATATTTCGTGGGGTCTGAGCGATCAAGCCTGAGAAGACGACCCTGACAATTTCTTTGAAAGAGCCACAGCCGGCTTCTCTGCTAATAGTCGACAGTCCTGCTTCCGATGAGAGACCGCAGGCACATGACTCTCGGAATCTGTGTTGCTGGCCACGCATTTCCCCCCACTCCCCACTACAGCCAGCCAGTCGACAACCCAACACCACAATTTATATAAAGTCGTTTGCCTGATCTTGACCTAAAGCCATATCATAGCCATATTCATCCTTTCCAGGTGACCAAACTCTTGGCAAAGCAGCACCCTGTTTCCCTCGCCTCACCAGGATGAGTAAATCATGTGAAACGGCAAGAGGACATGCAGGCTTGGGGGGCTGCCGACGCAAGAACATTTAGCAGCAGGCGTGTTGCTTCTATCCTAAGGTCTGGTCCTACGCATCTTCCCTCGAATATAAAAGACGAAAAGACCTTTAATCGTCGCTTGTAGCCATACGAGCTTCCTAGCTGAAGCCGTGAGGACGTAGACAGTTGTCACGCAATACACCATCTCGACGAGAATCAAGTTTGCTTGTATTCGACATTCGCTCTCCGTTGTTTCAATGTCGAGCCGAATTGGAGCTCGTTTTATGCAGTACTAGACGACCGTGATATCGTACTGCTATTGTTGCTGTCTTGTACCGTAAAAGGCAAAACGGGTGTCGCCGGCCCAGCTGGCTAAGTTTCGTTGGGCGCCGCCCTAATAGGTCTTTTGGAAGGACGAATCCTGGATGGCATGCTTTTTTTGATATTTTTTCCAGCGTTTATCTATAGCGACGTAGACATGAGATCTTGAATTCGGCCGTTCTCCAAGACATAAATGTGGCTAGTTACTAGGACTAGGATGCGCTTCCAACCGCAGCTGCTCATGAAAACGGGCTTCTTGCAGTTGCGGCTCGAAGTCATATGTTGCTTTCAGGTGATGAATCTTTTAGCCAAAAAATCCGAAGTTTAATGTTATTGTTGAAGAAGAAGATTGCAAAGCGAGGAGTGACTGATTTTTTTTACGTGCGGTCGTCAGCCACAAAGCCAATCGCTCCTCCCTCGCCCACAAGCAAGCTACAGAATCTGTTGCTTTATTGCTACTGAATCTACCTACTAACTGTGCGAGCGGGCGTTGATGCGCCGCCAACAATGACTCACAGCCAGCGGCGTGGCAAGCATGGATTGGGTGAAGCAGACTAACTAAACTCAAGACAACGAACTGTGCGCGTTCTGGCAGTGGCTTGTCACTTCGAAGTGACGATTGCGTCGCCACATATATTTGAAGAACTTGCAGCCGTCCTCTCCTGCTTCCACAACCCGCCGCCGTCGCCGCCGCGACCCTTTACTTGACAATCAAACTTCCGTGAGCTAGCAAGACTGCTCTAGTAGATGTGGCCCTATTACACAACACTTCACCAAATCATGACGAAAACAGGGGCTAATCAGGTCCAATTCACCACTTAAATAATACGTTCATCGAGATAGTACAAAGCCCTGAGCATCTTGTTGGTTCTTGAATCTCTTGATAGCCAAATCAGTTCAGCATAAGGGTTTTATATCAAGAGCCTCGACGGTTGCCGATTCATGTGTGTCTTGGTTGATCAGGCAAGATTTTATTAGGACTTAGAGGGGTTGGTGCTGAGGTTCAGTGGTGGAAAGCTAGGTTGGTTGGTTGGCTAGCTTGCTATTAGCTAGGTAAATAAAGGCGCTAATGCAAGTTTATATGGAGCATGGACGAATTAGGTAATTTTTATTTATATAACAGCAGAAATGTAAGATGAATTGGCCGAGTTTCAGGCCTCATGCGACTGGATTATCAAGGCGTATTCGGTTGCAAAGCATATCAATTTATATTTGTTGAGATGAGCGGACCCAAATTGGCCTCTTCTGGCTGCTCAAACTTGGGGAGCATACACAAGTAGTTGGTGCAACAATTTCCCAGAGAGGCGGAGGGACAAAAGGACAGAGGGACAGAGGGACAGAGAGACTATCCATGCCTCGCGATGTGTGATGAACGGGGCCAGATACAACTTAATCTCGAGAGACAATTGGCCGTCAATTACATTAAATTATCGCAATAATACAATCTACCTTGAAGGACTGCAAAGAGTTTGGTCCTGTTTATCCGTAAATTGACACGATTTCCATCATCGAATCCAAATCAGCTCCAGACCAGTGCTCCTTTCTCGATTGCACGTCTGCAACTCCCTACAGACCGGAAACAAACATGCACTCATAAAAAAAAGAATTATAGAGGAGCGCCTGGGCCTCTGTTCGGAAACTGCCTGCAGTCAATATCTTTCGTTTCATCTTGGTATCATTTTGCTACACTACATACAACCGGATCGCAGCTTCACAATGACTGCCGTCCACCGCTCCAATTTATGCCCACTTGCCCAGGACGCTCATGACAATCAGGCCTCCGATGAGGCCAAAGCCCGCGATGCCCGTCGTCAGGGCATCGGCATCCGCCAGCTCTGCCTTTGAACCGTGCGAGCCGACCATCCAGTCGCCAGCCCACATCTCGACGACGCCGACCCAGACGAGAATACCGGCCGAGAGGGCGTCGAGGGTGCCGATGGCGATGATGGTCGAAGGGTCGTTGCCGTTGAACGACTTGAGGACGCCGATGCCAATGGCCATGCCGAGGGGTGTGACAAACGCAAACAGCGAGGCGAGCCCCATCTTCTTACGCAGAGAGAGACCGACCGTCTGGTGCGGGAGCAGGGCCGTGTGCGACGTGGCGGGCGCGACGCTCGGCGTGTTGGGCTGGCTGCCGTCGACGGACGCGTGGCTGTGGGCGTCGCGGTTAGTACCAATGGTGGCGATTCGGGTGCCGAGGGCCAGTCCTTCAAAGATTTGATGGAAGAGAATGACGACGAAGAGTGTGATGAAGTATTGGTCCGCTGCCACGACGAGGGTAAGGCCGATGACTGTGACGTGTTAGTGAGAAGAGGTCGAGTGTTTGTGAGGGCGGTGGCAGTCTTACGGAGAGAGTGGAAGAGAATGCCAGCCTCGAGAACGAGAATGGTGACGACCTCGGCGGAGAACATGGACTGCGTCTTTTCTTCCATTGACTGCGCGGCGACGGACTTTTCCTTGGCGATGACAATGCGGTGGCCAATGTACTCGACAATAAAGGAGAGGAACAGACCAGCCATGACAATGGCCGACGTCACGGACTCGTAGCCCAAGTCCCCGAGACACTTGTTGTTGAACATGAGCGAGGCGTGAGTGTAGAGCTACGTCTGTGTTAGTCCCGGCATACGATACCTCCGTTTGTTATTTCAAAGACTTACATGGACAAAGGCAGTGGAAATGACGATGCCGGTGCCAAACTGCTTGAGAAAGGTAAAGATGAGGGTCATGTGGCGTCCCATGGCGCGCTGGAGGAACAGCGGCCCAAAGACGCCGAGGGCGCTCGTGGCCATGATGGCAAAGAGCAGGCCGACGCGCAGGCCAATATTGTAGTCGCGCTTGGGAGCGTCGCACTTGGGCGCAGCGCCCTCCTTCTCGTCGCCGCCGACGCAGTGTCTGCGGTTGATTAGCTAGATGCCCGGGAGTGAGATGGTTTGACAGGGAAAGATACGTACTCGACACCGGCGTGGGAGTGGCAGTGAACGGTGCCGCCGGCTTCGGAAGTGTTGTCCTTGTCTCCCGCAGGCTCAGTAGAGCCCTCGCCCTTGGCCATGACTTCGTTGCCATCTGGCGCAATGCAGTACCTGTAGTCGGGTCAGTCTCGACGGCTCATGCTTGATGAGAAGAGACGCAAAGTCTTACAGATCGGCGCCGTGATTGTGGCATCCTGTGAAACTGGCGGGCAGGTTGGAGGTTTGTGTAGGCGTGGTCTGCATGAGATACTCTGTGGTACCATGCATACAGTATCTGGGCGAGCTGTTAGCATGTGGTCTACGAGATTCAGTGTATCACCCCGTCGCACGTACAATTCCGCGCTGCCGTGTAAATGACATTCGGTGACGGCCGTGATCTGTTCTGTGGCAGAAGCTGCGGCGGCGGCGGCGACAGCAGCTGGATTCGGGGCCGGTGTACGCATGGGATGCGATGCTGCAGAGGCAGCAGCAGCCCAGAGGAGGGCCGATGTGAGTGTTTTCCCGAGCATCTTCTCTTCTCTCCTCGCTTTGCTCGACTTGGAGTGGTGATTTCAGATCAGATGAGATGAATAGACAAAGAACAGTGCTGGGCGAGTGATGTTTTGATCGAAAGAAAAAAAAAAAAAAAGGTCGTTTGGTAGGCACCAGCAGGGCAAAAAATAATATGTGGTAGAAGTGTGTCAGAAGCGGCGCGCCAGGAAAGCGGCGGGAGGAAATAAGCTTCTTTTCAAAGTTGACGGACCTCACCCAGAGCGATGCAAGCGGGCAATAAAATTGCGACGCTAAGAAACGCCACGTGCAAGGGACTTTTCCCGTCGTGCCAATATATGATGTCGTGGAATAAAGATGCGCTGCCCGCGGCAAAAGGGAAGTGCAGGCTCTGGTGGTGACTGACTGGCTTGACCAGGTAGGACCCCCCGTTTGCCAGTCTTGACTCTTGATACATCCGTTATTAGTTGATTACTGCAAAAAAGAGGAACCAGCATGCTTGGCAGTTGAACGATAAAAAGTTCTGCTTTTTTTTCAAGTGGATTGACGGCTGACCCTGATGGACAATACGGTTGGATGTGCAGTACCTATGTGCAGTATGTGCTGCGGGTGCATACCGGTATTGGCGACGCGCACCTTGATGGTCTTTTGCCAAGGTGGTGGTGCCGAATATTTCTTTGGCACCCCCTCTTCGTCCGTGTGGCGCTCTGTTTGTCTCGCCACGAAAAGCAGGACATTGTGCAAGGAAAGAACCATTTGCCAGCGAGGTCACGCCTGATTTCCATATACAAGAGTCTTGGCCCCCCCCTCCCCCCGGGAATGATCACGGTGGTTACCTTGAAAGTTTGGTTCGTGGGTTGTCGTAGAATCAAGCCCAGATCAGGCTGGCGTTGCCAAGACGGAGCTGGATGTATTTCGGGGCGGGTGGATGCGAGCAACCCATACTAGTTAGTAACAGACTAAACAGGCCACCCTTTCCTCCATTCATGAGAGGCTGACGCTCGACTCTCAGCCGTGGGCATGCGCGGCGGGCTGAATAATGGCCCGGCTTGGTATGGGCAGCCGGGGCGAGTTGTGTTTTTTTTTGTGAAGCGACGACGTCTCTCTCAGCAGCCACAGGCTGTGGAGACATGGATGGCCTGCCTGCTACTAGCCTAGCCACCTAGTTGGCTAGGTGGCTATTTACCAACTAGCCTACTGCTAGTCGTGCGCCATCAGGGTGCCGCGTTCCGACGACGGCCCGCTCAACAGGGCAAGGGCGACAGCGGTTCGCAGCAGCATGTGGTCTCAATTAGACAATGGACGTAAAAAGTAAAAAAAAGGCGGACAAGCATCACAAATTCGATACCATGCCCAGGGTTGGCGGCAAACCTGGCGGCAGATGCACGATCAAGTCAGTGGCGGAGGACGACAATGATTTGTACGCCGCAGGTGCAGATTTCGGTCTGCCTCATCGTCTACATTTATAGACCAGGACCAAAGCATTAGTCAAACAGACGCCACGAGGTAAACATATCCCTCACCTCGGCCATCATCTGGTCTTCTACAGATTAATTCTTTCAAGATCAATCTTACCCAATTCTCCAGCTTTTTTGCTCCGATGCAAAGTGCCTGATTAACGTTAAGAGTACAATGTGCGAACATGGCACTGAGGCAGCCAGCCACCATGAGGAAATACATCATTCAACGTGACCTCTTCTCTAGTCTAAGTACTAGACAAATATATTATAGGAAAAAAAAAAAGAAAACATAGTTTTTCTTGATATATAGATTCATTTATAGTAGATTTACAAGTCAGACTTTCTAAACCTTTATATATAGACATATGTTATTCTAAATGAGGCCAATTTCTGACGACAGACATACATGTATCCTGCCTTGGACACATGTTCATAAGTCGACACTTGCTCTGATTAAGGGGTCAGCATCTCATTTAGGTCATCAATCCATATAATAAGGGAAATTAATCTGCGATAGCGTCATTTGAACTTTTATTGTCTGCGAAGCACAACATTAACCTTGCTCAATTCGATGATTTGACGCGCAACGGTCGACAAGTTTGCCACAAAGCGAGACAGAGTCAACAGGCTGTCACGCATCTTCATGAGATTACTTAAACTGATCCAATGTCATTATAACCGTTATAACAACGTATGTGACTCGTGCATTGACTAGCGATAATCCTCATCACCAACAAACTCCTCATCACCAACAGACTCCTCATCACCAACAAACTCCTCATCACCAACAAACTCCTCATCACCAACAAACTCCTCATCACCAACAAACTCCTCATCATCGCCGCCCTGATTGTTGAGATACTCCTCATCACTACCTTCCTAATTGCAGAAATTCTTCTCATCACCGCCGCTCTGTTTCTTGAGATTGTCCTCATTGCCAGATTGATCGATGTCATCATCGCCAGATTGATCGATGCTATCACCATCAATTTGTTTGATGACGTTACCAACAATTTGATCGATGCCATCACCGCCAGATTGATCGATGCCATCACCGCCAAATTTTTCGATGCCGTTACCGCCAATTTGTTCGATACCATCACCGCCGTCCTGATTGTCGAGATAGTCCTCATCATTGTCAAACTCATCGTCGGCATCATCGCCGCCCTGATTGTCGAGATAGTCCTCATCATCGTCGGCATCACACTCATCCTGATCGTTCGGCCTTTCAATTCCACCGCTGATAGGAGGATAATCTTCATCGTTGGCATCACACTCATCCTGATCGTTAGGCGGCATATCATTTCCACCGTTGATGGGAGGGTTGGTTCCATTGATAGGAGGGTTGATTTCATTGATAGGAGGCTTGTTTCCATTGATAGGAGGCTTGTTTCCATTGATAGGGTAGGGTTGATTTCA